>NW_019744113.1:66388-215743 GCF_002891405.2 Cryptotermes secundus
TGCCAACAAGCTGGAACGCATCCAGCAGAGGTTTGTGGCCCTTTGTTTTAAACGTTTCTTTCCTAAAGTTCACTACAATTATTCTCTTGCTCTTGAGGAGTTAAAATTACATACTTTATGTACTAGAAGACATCGCCTTGATGCTCTCTTTCTTATTCAAGTTTATTTTGGCTCTAAATTCTGCCCTTCTGCCCTGGAAATTGTTGGTCTCCGAGTTCCTGCTCGGTATATCAGAGATTTTGCATTGTTCAGTGTTTGCTCCTTATTTAAAAACTGTCCCTCTGCTAGATGCGCAGCAGCTGCTAATGTTGTCTGCAGGGATGTTGACGTATTCGGAGCCTTGACTATTCTACCCAAACAAATTTTAAATATAGTATAACTGTTAATATTTTATTATTTGCATGTCCAGTAAAACAAAATGAATTACGTATATTATTATTATCCTCTGTAATTCTATATTATTCATTTCTTAATTAAATATTTATGTTTCATTCCTGAATTCGTAATAACACTTAGTTTAATGATAATGAAATTATTATTACTGTCATAATTATCAGCTATTTGTTTGTTTACTTTTACTTTATTCATTATTATTTCTTCCAAGTGTTAACCTGTAATTTGTATTTGACTTTTAATAAGATTGTGTATAATGTAATTCATTCTTCTGCACTGTGCTGTGTCTGTAATTGGCCTTGCAGCTGTTGACTCGGCACATTAATAATAAAGAATTGAATTGAATATTTTATAACCTTTAACGATGTACTCATTGACATTGTTTTTGACAAAAGGCTCAAATTGTGATGCACAAGTATAATTAACTTGTATATACATAATTTATAATCTTATTACTTATTAGCGATGTACTCATCGACACTGTTTTTGTGAACAGGCCCAAATTGTGATGCATAAGTACATTCAGCTTATATTTATGTACTTTGTAATCTTATTACTTTTTCAATTAGACTATTATTGTACAGATGTCATTGTATTTATATTGTATTTGACTTGTTCCATATCCTATGGTGTCTACCTGTATCTGGGTTTATGGAACATGAATAAATTGAACAGTTGAACAGTTATTCACTAATCATTCTACACTGTATGTATAATTTGAGCTGTTGAAAGTGTTGTGAAATATAACAACGATTGAACAGTGTTCTACTCAAGCTTGCCATTGGACATGATGCCAAGCTGGTGAAACATATTGTATTCACTGTACAGTTGGATATTGAGCTTGTTAAATAATTGTATAAATAAATACAATCATTATATTTCTGGTGTGAAATTTTGTAAAAACAAAAGAAGCATTCAGGTGAAGGAAGGGAAGGATGTTTTAAAGGATCGGGAATGGTGTGCAAGATGTAAAGGGCTCAAGAAGCACTGACTTGAGGCCAGGAAGGTGAGAGAGGCTTAAAAGTGACTGGGGAAACTTAATGCTTAATCACATGTAGGTATTTCTTATATGTTAGGCCTTGTGAATCAGCAGCCGTATGGAGTAGGAATACAACCAAATCCACAACAAGTGTTAGCTCAGCAACAGCAGCAACAACAACAGAATCAACAGTTGCAAATTCAGCAACAGCAACAAATTCAACTACAGCAACAACAAATGCAGCAATTGCAGCAACAGCAGCAACAAGTGAGTAATGCTACACGTTGCATTAATAAAAGAGTTTTTCATCATGAAGTAATGATAAAGAAAGCAGTCTTCTGGGATGTGGTGCTGTGTAGAAGTTGTGTTAACCGATGTTTCAGAGGAACGTATCCGCCTCCATCTTCAGAGTAGAAGACAGGAAGAAATCTGCAAGCGAACTAGCATTGCGCCTGCTCACGCTGGTTCACTCGTGGATTTCTTCACTTCATATTTTGTATAATTATAATATTTTGGCAGCATCAGCAAGCAGCAAATCAGAATAATGCACAGCAGCAACAACAAGGAAACCAGCAGCAACAGAACCCATCACAACAGCAGCCAGCAAATAAGGAGTTCAACACAGCCTCTCTGTGCCGGTTTGGACAGGAAACAGTGCAGGATATTGTGTCAAGAACTCAGGAAGTCTTCCAGGCATTAAAAGCAATTCAGGTACAGGCTCTGTCTTCTTCTCTTTGCATCCCACATATATACATGACATAATTCACATGTCCCCATTTTTCACTGATTAGTTAAGAAAGGAGGTAGCCAGGGGATTGAGAGAATTATACAAGAAGAAGCTTCATAATTCATAATGAACCTTCAGGTTCAGTAAAAGGCAGGTCATATTTTTACCACTTGAGTGACTGTCATCGTCTCGGTGATTTCATTAGTTATATTTCACACATTCCATTCTTACAAGTGAAAGATGAGATCAATGACAAATTTCATGGACAAAATCAGAAAGGGAATAGACAGAAGTACACAGTTTGAAGTGAATGGAGCAAGTGGATAGACGTAATTTCGTGTCATTCCTCACATCATATGAATTTCAGTGTGACATGACAAGTAGTAAGGCAGAGAAATCACTATTCCTTGCAGCATAAAGTTTTATAGTGGTTGCAGACTAATCTGTCTGTGAATAACAGATGACAGATTTTATTGAAAACTTAGCATTTGTATAAAAAGAAAATTGTCATTTGTTACAAGTTAACCCTTAGGGCCTACTCAGTTTAGCAGAGATGTTTCACTTTTACAGGTAGGTCAAGTAGATAGTCACTTTGCTCAAAATGGAGCATATTCATAAATCCTTAGATAAATAATGCTCCAAGACAATATTTTGCCAAATATGCATGTATGATTATGTGATGATGTGCAGTAATTCATGCTACCGCTATTATTCATACCTGTATTGTGTCTGCTGGCCTGTTCAGGGTGTTACAGAGAGAATATTTCCAATCCTTATGACACTCTCCTCTTCATCTTTCTATGCCCTGATGGTCTATTCTGCGGAATTTTCAACATTAAGAATAGTTTTATTTTTTTCTTAGGGGCTTCTGTTCATGTGAAGTCAGATATTCCATTTCTCTTCATGCAAGTAATATAGTTATGTTTCTTCCTTAAATTTATTGGTAGTGATTGCAGTTGATAGTTTGTTCATCTGGATGAAAGTTACAAATTTTAGATTATACCCATATATTCCCATATTTGTAGATTATCATTTGTCATGTTCACTAAACATAACAGCCTTCCTTTCTTGCCCATATTTTCTCGCATAGTCTAGTGTGTTCTAAAAGTTTTCATGCTTTAAGTGCTAGAAGTAAGTTCAGTTGTTTAAATGGAATGTCTGCTCTCATTATCAGGAATTATAAGTTAAAACTTTTTTTGTCTTTCAAGAATTGGTATCGTGACTTACCATGAAAATATATAAACAAAAGAAATTTTTCCCCCATAGAAGAGTTAGTGTGGGTATGGTTAATACCATAGTTTCAGTTTTCTTTCCTATCTAGCTATATGAGGTGTGCTCTGATATAAATGGTTTTTCTAAAGCATTCAGGAGGATGAATGACTGGAAATGAAGACTGGCAGATTGTTTTGTACATGCTTAACTCTATTGTAAGTAAAGCACAAAAAAATATGAGTTATTGGAAATGAAACTGCTGAAGCTGTAGACATTTTGAGAGTTTCAGTTTGTGTGGCAGGAATAATATCCCTGCAATAGATTGTACAAGCAAGGTGGGCATTTCCATTTCTTCACGTAAGATCAAATTTACCACCTCAGATTGGCTGTAATGTTAAAGAGGCCTGCTAGAGGGAAAATGCACAAGCAAGGGGCAAAATTACAGATTGCAGACATAACACAACAACGGGCTTATGAATAGAAAACCAGGCTGCTGCAATAAAACATCCGAAGAAAAGGAAACAGAATGAAACAAGTGGACAGTGCCCCTTATGAGGTGTAATAAGAATTTTACAAAATTTAAAGGAATACAAATTTTGTAAGATTTGAGGCTTTCACAGCGGTGACTATGAAGAAAGCAGTCTTCTGGGATTTGGCACCGTGTATATGTGCNATTTTAGTAGAAAATTTTAATGGATTTTATTTGATTTAAATTAAGTGAACTACAGCATGTGCTATTTTAGCACATAACAATTAGACCACAACTATGACCATTTGAATCATGAAACATACAGTTGCATTTGTAATGAATGGATAATATAGTGCCATGTAGTAGTTTTAGCTTAGTGAGACACCTGAAGATGGCCATTTAGGGCTGAAACATGTGTTGAAAGTGAAAGAAAGAAGGAACAATTTGTTGTATTGTTGACAGACTACGTAGTGTGTAAACAGTTTTAGACATAGTAGTGCAACAGGATGCTTAAATACAGGATTTTAAGCCCTTTTTGGATTTGTTAGAATTTCCTTGTTTCCTTCTATCTTTAGTACTGTATTTAAAAGTATACAGCAATTAATAGATTTTGATTCCAGTCGGAAGCATACGGAATTTTGTGTGGTGTTACCTTGGATACATTCTTAGTCTGCTTAAGTACTGAGGTCATAAGTACAAATTCCACTTGGGGCACAGAAATTTGTCAGCATTGTCATTGTTGTGTGAGAGTGAAGGGACTTTCATGGTAGCACTTTAAAATACTGCATGACCTTTTCTTCATTCATAACATTCCTGTTATTTGTCACTATAGAACACGTAGTTGATAAGGTATCATTAAATTAGAAAAGAAATATTTTACAAGAATTTGATGTGTTGAGGAGCAGGAGTTGTCTGTCATGATTTCTTTTTTAAATTTTTTTTGTCTTTCCAGCCACCCAACGGTACAGCTCAGGGTGCAAACACAAGCAATGAGAAGAAAGCCAAAGTTCAGGAACAGCTGAAAACAATTAAACTTCTGTTCAAACGGTTGAGATTAATTTATGAGAAATGTAATGAGAACTGCCAAGGAATGGAGTACACTCATATAGAGGTACTTTTAGTGGTAATCTGAAACAGTAGTGAGCAGCGCAAAACTTGCCAGATTTCCAAGTATGGCTTAAGGGATGAAGTCATGAATGAAAAACTACAAGTATTAATACTGTATTTGTCCAGTTGTAAGATGACTTTGAACATACAGTATGTCCCCACTGCTCCATCAGAGTGGAATATTTATGGAAAAAGAAATATTGTTATGTGTCCAGATAAAATTTATAGGTACACAATTGTCTGGCACAAAATAACTAGTTTTTTCATATGTTCATAATTGCCTCTCAGGTTCACAGAATGTTTCCTTCCCTGATGAAACTTGCACCTAGTAATTATTCTTTATCTTCCACCCACTGCTACACATGAGTTCCAGAAATTTACTTCAGAACTACCATATTTACTCATGCGATGTTCGTACTTTTCCCCATTATTTTTAACACTCAAGGAAGGAGAGGAGACACTATGCATATCATTTTTCTAACAGGTTCTTATGCTGTATGACAAAAACTGTCACAGCTCATGGACATTTATTTCTTTATTACATGTACAATTTTTCCTAGATCACATCCCGTAATTGTTGTTATTGTTTTGGGACTGAATTGTACTGAATGAAATCTTAATTTCAAATTTATGTTTTATTTCTGGTCTGTATGCCATGAAATCTTTCTACAAACTGATTGGATATTCTGTTAGTTCTTATATTGAATTGTCTGGACCTGAATTGTATTAGGTAGATTCTAAAGGGTTCTGATGGTGGTGTATAACACTCAGTATTACTGGGTTTTTGGACTTTGTCCATCATCTGACATTCTAAAGAACACAAAAGAACACATTGTTTAGGAACTTAATCTGTTTCGTTTTCAGGTGAGGGGCGAGAGACACCTACTCTTTCCAGTCCATTAGAATAAGCTAACCTCAATACAAACCCAACAGAGTAGGTTTTTCCCACCCCTTACCTGAGGACAGAAACAGATTCAGTTTATGAAACGTTGTGTTCTTTGGTGTTTTTTAGAATGCCTGACGATGGACAAAGTCCAAAAACCCAGAAATCCTGACTGAATAATAGTAGTTTATGTTCTTGAAATTTAAAGGATTTTGTGTTATTTTATTCAATTTATAGAAATCTCTCTTATTGCTAATCAACATTGGACCTTATTTAGCTTGGTTTTCATTTGTATACAGGATGTAAATAAATATATGTTACAACACTCTGTGGTATATAGATGGGTTGAATCTGATCATATTTTGTTAATACACCCATGTCCAGAAACGTCTTGTTTACGTGCTAGGTCCTCTGAAATGTGAAGGACACCCTTACCTCTTACCTCTGTAGCTTACTGATGACATTTACCTAACATTTCTCCAAGAGACCTTACCCGAGTTGCTGGAAGTGGTACCTTTGGAAGTCCATCAAGAAATGTGGTTCCAGCCTGATGGTGCCCCAGCACACTGCACTAATGTCATCCGTGAGTATTTGGATGGCAACAGATGGTTCAGACATGGAGGCCCAATAATCTGGCCGCCTAGCTCCTCTGACTCGACTCCACTTGATTTCTTTCTCTGGGGGTACATGCAAAGCCTGGTGCACAGGAATCCAGTGGAAACACAACATGATCTTGTGGCAAGAATTGCAGTGGCAGCTGGAACCATCAGGGAAATTCTGGGAATCTTTCAAAGAGTTCAGAAAAACATTGCCAGGCATTGCAGAACATGCATTGAAGTTGGTGGCCGCCATTTTGAGCAACTTTTATAATGCAAAACAATGTTAACGTCCCCTAAAACTTATGCATTCTCTCAGAAACTTTTGTGGCCCTCAGTGCCAAAAGGAAGCATTTCTGGACATGGGTGTATTAACAAAATATGATCAGATTGAACCCATCTATCTACCACAGAGTGTTGTAACATGTACAGGTATTTATTTACACCTTGTGTACTGCCATTAAAATGAAGATCTTTAAGTGATAGTAAAATTGTGGTGTTAATTTCATTTATTTCAGGTCAAGGTGCAGTTTGTTGTTAAGTGGGATTACATTTGTGTAGTGTTACTGGACTATTGATTTAAATTTTAATGTGAAATTTGTTTTGATCGTAATTTGTTGAGTACTGTTTTAGCAATAAAGGCTCTGGAATATGTACACATCGCCCATCACTCTTGTTAATATAGGAGTACCACCCAAGAATGTTCTGCTATATTTTATATTTTGAATTTATGGTTTCTGCTAGCTTTACCATTTTGATTTGCTGCATTTGAAAGAAAGACATCTTTCCCAGAGTGTCTTGTTTTTGTAGTGTTCAAACCAAACAGATCATGAGTTTAAGTTAAGATTTTCAGAAATAATAACAGAGTCAAAAGTTTCAAAATATATTCCTTCTGAGCTTACATCTTTTAGTGATCTTCATGTTTTTGATGAGTGATGAAAATAGAGCTATATTTCATTGAGGCATAAAATGTTTTAGATTGTAAGATTGAAGATTAATGAGGTCTGTATTTTATGTCATGTGCAATTTCTTGCATGCTGAACCATTATTGATGAAGTTGAAAAAGTTTGATTTGAGCTTCACTGTGGTAGCTACTGTATCGAACTAATATAGTTCAAAGTGAAATGTGACCAGTTGGTTTTGGTGTAAATTCTCTTGTACTCTATAAAGGTTCGTTATAGGCATTTCATGCAAGTAATGCATAAAAAGTTGATTCATGTTTGTGTAATATATAGCTTCTGGGGTATGATGCCTTACAGTCAGTAGAAGATTACCAATGTTGCAGAGGAATGTACTACCTCTATCTTCATGGTAGAAGAGGAACCTGAGAGTCAGCAAGCAGAATAAGCCGAGCATTGAAAAAGGTCTTAAGGATATAACCTGAGGTAGGAGCCTTGAGCAAACTGATATAATTAAGGAGAAGAGTGAAGGGATAAAGGCCCTTAAATATTCCAGTATTCATCCCAGGAGAAACATGGGAAGAAAAGAGCATGAGTGACCAGTGGCAGTACAAAGTGGAATGAAAAAGTGTGCACTGATATACGTGGGAAGTAAAACCAAAGTGTAATTGGGCATCACGGGAGGGTATGGAAGGGGAGAAAAAATTAAAATGAAAGGAAAGAAGGCCCTGCAGGGCAGATTGGTGTCCTGTAAAGGATGGTATACGTCAGTTTGGAGAGCTCCATCACTAGAAATCTTAAGTAGGAGGCTTCCTACATTCTTTCAAGGAGTAAGGAGTTTCCATTACTTGCTTAGGCAGAAGTGATCCTGGGGATGATAGTGGTGTATTGGTGCTAGATTTATGATGTGCTATGCCAAAACTTACTTTTCTACATGATCAAGACAGATATGCCAATGGTGCTGTTTGATCCTGGTGTCAGTCAACCTGTCTGACCACAATCACATGTCATAGGTGCCTCCTGGTGTCCAGTGTAAGCTGGGAATTTTTCTTGACAGACAGGAAGCCAGCTGACTTGATATGTCTGGCCAGCCCCCTCCTAATGCTATCAAAGGTCAACCGGGCATGGAGTAGAAGGGTGACCAAGTCAGGATTCTCACTAGATGGAACAGCTGTCTCAAGGGGATTAAGAGCCTCTAGCTGTTTTGCTTCATTGTGGCCATGAGGAACTCCATCATGTAGGCTGTCCCAGTGTGTGCCTCTGCATCAAGATGGAAAGCACGGCTTGCTTATTGTATGAGTAGTTGTAGGAGATAGAGTTCTGCTAGAGGTTTGTGTGGTTGGACTTGCATTATGCATTGTGACACAGAGAGCCATTATGTCTCAGTAAATATCATTGCCCAGGAAAGGAAGGTGATCATCTCTTTCTGTCTCAGTAGTGAACTTGATATTTCAGTGTACACTCATCAGCTGGTCACGGAAGCCTTTTCACTTACTATTGTCCAAGGGATCAGATCATGAAAATGTCACCCATACACTGAAACCAGCAGAGAGCTTTATGGATTGTCCTGTTGAGCGCCATCTCCTGAAATACCTCTGTGAAGACGTAGGCTGTGGAGAACCAGTAATGATGCTGCCACTCTCTTTATAGAGCACTCTGTCAAAACAGAAGAAGAAAGAAGCCAGGAAATAACAGAAGAGTCTCAGGATGTCCTCCTCAAAATGTTGATTTAGTATGTTCAAGGTTACTCTGTTGCTTGCTGCTTCCAAGGCTTGCTAATTGACAATGAAGTTTGAAGTAGTACCTTCCTCTGGAACTTGGTAAACTTCCACCAGACTTAGCACAGCTTAGCTTTCTTTTTATAGTCACCGTGCTGAGAACCTCAGTTCTCACATAATATGTGTTTTTTTCATTTTACAGAGTTTAATACCATTAAAAGAAGAGTGGGATATGAAATCTGATGAGAAAAAGACTTCAGAATCTTACAGACTTGTTTGTGACGAGAACAAAGAGATCATGGAGGTAAGTGGATCTATACTGAACCTTCTTTCAAATAAATTGCAGGTTATTTTTTGAAAAGATGGAAGAAAAACTGGAATTAAAAGTTCTTGTGTGACCATAATTTTAATTTTATCAAATGTACTGTTAAGTAGACAGTATAGTGCGATGATAATCAGTTATGGTCATGATAGTGAACCTGTCTTATGTTCTACGGGGTTTCTTGAAAATTTGGCAGTTTTCTGGCTACTCAAGAAAGTTCTTTGTTATGGAAACCAAGGATTAATCACTGTCATTTCAAAACTACACCAGTGAATACTATATTTTTTAAATATATTTTCATATCATTCAGTCTTTGCGTAGGTTTCACCATCATGCTGTGTGTGATACTTATCTTCCTTGTTTTAATGATCCTACCTTTGCCTTGTGAAGAGATAAAATATTGAACTTCCCATCATGTGATTTTCTCCACTTCTGACAGACATGCTTATAATGGTTAAGTGATTTGTATACTAGCATATCCTCTGAGAGACAAAACTGCCATCCATATATCCTGAAGTAAACTTACAATATAAAATACCCCATTTTATTTACACAGCACAGTATGTAGTGAATGCTTTTGGAATTATATAGGTCCCTCGTCACCTCAGCGTGGTACTTCTATGGATTGATGATGGAGGAAATACCAGCCAAAACTTTCCCATCTTTCAAGGGACTCAAGGTTTCATTACTCTTTTCACAAGAGCCAGCCAGGTCTGAGGCTTTGTATAACATTTTGTAACATACTAGTTTCCTATGGTGAGAAGTTGGTATCCCTCCACACTAATCTTAAGCTGGATGGCCACCTCTTCTTAGCTGCCTGTGACTGCTTAATCAATGCATTCACAGTGATAGTCCATGTCTAAAGGACTGTCTCTGTTCATAGCCTGATGACAGTCCATGCTGTGGTGACAGAGGATCCACCAAAGATGATTATAAGGTTTATAAATATGAACTATGTAACATTATGTATTAAACTGTATTTGGGAGTCTAGGACAAAACAGTGATTGATGTTTATTATTTATGCCTTAAATAATATACACATATGTGGTGTGCTAGCATGGTAGTGTTGTGGTTAAGGCACTATGCTACAAAACGGAAGGTCGCGGGTTTAAGTCCCGATGAGGTCATATTTTTTTCAGTTGACCTAATCCTTCTGACCGCACTATGGCCCTGGGGTTCATTCAGCCTCTAACAGAAATGAGTACCAGGAATTAAATAAATAATTTTCATGGGTAGTAAAGCATGTAAGGCTGTCAACCTTACCGCCATCTTTGAGCCAATTGTCTAGATAATATGGGACCCTCAACATCTCACAACCCTGTGGGCCTTCATGGCCTGTTACAAGGATAGCTTTACTTTTACACAATATAATTTGTGAACAATGCAAATATTACGGTCAGTCCTTCCCTTCACGACATGATCAGGTGTCTCAGCTATGCCAAAACTGTTGAATGCCCACTTATTTNTGTCAGTCCTTCCCTTCACGACATGTTTTAGCCACAAACTGCCATCATCAGGTGTCTCAGCTATGCCAAAACTGTTGAATGCCCACTTATTTAAATATCACCTCTAGTGTGATATTTTATGATTTAGAATACTAGATGTTACAATCAGTAACCTAGTTAGTATTAGTTAAAATTCCATATGCTGTAATTTACTTTTAAATTTAAAATTATGAAACACTTTCTGAAATTCTTTTTTACACCTCTGCTAGGGGCATCATCCACTTGTCCAAATGATCTAGTTCAGTATCCCTCTCTGGGTTTTTTTATATTATAGTGGCCTGAGTGTTCGCGTGTTGTTTTCCATGTATAAGCTTGTTGTGGTTATCATCTGCAATATGTGAGAACCAACATATTACTAATTGTTTTTTATTTACTGTCTTTACAGCTTAAACATAAGTTTTTAAGTAAATTTTCTGGCATTCCCCTTTGGAAAAAATGATGATGGCACCCATGATTGTCATGTCAGATGTGTTGAAGAAAAATTATAGACCTTACTGACATCTATATTTTCTGTAAAATAGAAATTTTTGCACATTTTTTTCAAGTTTGAGGAAGTGCTATTTGCATTTATGTAAGACAGTGCTTATAGTGAACAAATAAGGCCAAATGAAATGGTTTAGCAGTATGTAGTATGCACCTCTAATACCATACTTCACAGTCATTTGTTTATTAATTTTGAGATGAAAGATATTATTGAACAGACATGACTCCCTACCCACACTGTGAGTTCAATGTAAAGAAGCATAGAGACTCAGTTTTTGTATTATCTTGTTAGGGTAATTGCAAATATGATTCTTGTTTTCAGCAAGTTATATTGAAGAACAGACATTTGAAGGAAGTAATTGACCATTTAAGAAGAATAATATGGGAAATTAATACAATGTTGACAATGAGAAGATCATGATCTGTGTTCCTCATTTATTTGAAAGTAATGAGAGGACTATATTCTCAGCTCATGTGATCTGGACAATGAATTGCAGTTGTGCTAATACAAAATATGACTGAAAACATTTGTTCCTTCTTATACTGGAGTCCATTGCCTTATATGTATATGAAACAAAATATGAAGTAAAACAGACAAAAGGGAACTGTTGAGATCTTAACATTTCTGTTGTATAATATTTCCTCTCTTATTATACCCTAAAAGTGTTTTAAATTCTGTATGACAAGACATATGTATGGGTGTGAAACTTGGTCTCTGACATTGAGGGAGGAGAATATTTGGACCGAGGAGACATGATGTGACAGGAGGTTGCAGAAAACTGCACAATGAGGAGCTTCATAACTTTTACTCTTCTCCAAGTATAATTAGAATGATCAAGTCAAGGAGGATGAGGTGGGCAGGTCATGTAGCACGAATGGGGCAGACGAGGAATGTGTATAGGGTATTGGTGGGAAAGCCAGAAGGAAAGAGACCACTGGGAAGACCAAGGCGTAGGTGGGTGAAGAATATTAAAATGGATCTTAGAGAGATTGGATGGTATGGATTGGATAGATCTGGCTCAGGTTAGGGACCAGTGGAGGGGTCTTGTGAACATGGTAATGAACCTTAGGGTTCCATAAAATGCTGGGAAATTCTTGAGTAGCTGCAGAATTGGCGGCTCCTCCAAAAGGGCTCAGCTCCATGAGTAAGTAGGTAAGTAAGTAATGACAAGACATAGCTTTTAACACCATTGGGGCTTCACTGACTTGCATATCATAAATGGTTATGTCTGAGGTTACTTGTTCATTCTTCTTGGTTTCTTCCACTGAATTCCAGGATGGTACTATCTCCTTCCAAATCCGTATGTACTCAGAATTCAGGTTATATAACTTAAGCAGTTGAAACAACATTGTTCTGTCTTTCAAGTTGCGACTTTCAGGTGGTACTGTGCACTTTTTTTTTTTGCCTGTTTATTCAAGCTGCTTGTCTAACCTCTCTTGGCCCCTTATGTTTTACTATCCTCCAGTATGCATTAGAAGTATACCATTTTACTTGCGTAATGTTGTTCCTTACATAATGTATCTCTTTCTGTTTTCGTGAAGATAATGTTATTCTTTCTAACAAAGTAATGTGTTCGCAATAATATTATCATGGTGTGTGCAGGTTGTGTCACTGATAACACAAAAACTTTTCAAGTTTGGCCCTTCTAACCCCATGAGTAATGGAACATGATGCAATTCTGAAACGGCTTTCACTTACTTCTGGAAGACCTGTCACTGCATTGTCTTTAGTGGTTGCTTTTCTAGATCCTGCTATGCAAACATTAGTTCTTGGATGGGGTATCAAGCAACTATGAGCCCTCTTGTTTTCACAGGGGTATTCAAACATCCATACATATTCTGTTGGAAAGATTTAAACCCAAGTCAATCATCAGTTAACTTTGTAACTTAACTGTATGAACTGATCTTATGCCTTGAACCTGTTGTTTTTAAGTTATGGATTGTTTGAAAATCAATTAAGTAAAATGATTTGAAGAGTTAAACTTGCAAGAATTTGAAGTGAGGACATAAACATATCCATGTTGCAGGTGCAGTAGGCCCATAACCATGCTGTGTCTGTCTCTGTCATTTTGGAACTCTGCCTAGGAGTTTGGTTATTTCCTTTGTTATTTATGGCAACCACATTTGTGTGGTACACATTCTATCTATAGCCTCTGCAGGCATTACTAGGAACTGCTAATTACTCAAGTAATCTTGTCTGCCGTGGCTTGTGAAAGAAGTGGAATATGCGTTTGTTTTCCTGCTTCCCTTTATTCAGTTGTTTTTTTTTTAACTTTTTATTGTATTTGAATTTGCAGGTTAAAAATGAACCTATCTGTCAGTGTCCCTACTCACAGTACCACATTTCAACTCCTCATTATCTTTACGTGAGAATTAAAAATGATTTTTTGTGTTTGTTTGGGAATTCAGCCTGTTCATGCACCAAGATTTACATGATTAAAGGTACTTATTTAAGATTTTCATATGTGTTGTCTTTGTTTCAGTAAATTTTAAAATTATATATGTCATGCATGGTCAGCCTTGTTCTGTGCTTGTTTTTTCATATAGACCTTATTTAGTGACATTGTATAGTATTTGAGAGGTACTTGAATCTTTCTGTATTATGTATGAGGTATCACTTCTGGTCTGAATGTAGTGGGTTTCGTGAAGACCAGTGGAAGAAACAGCCACTATCTTTCAGTAGTTAAAGCTAACTATGGCATGTCAGGAAGAGATATTATGTTACCATGGAAATATACTAACAGAAAAAAATTTAAATAAATAAAAATAAGTATTTAAAAGACTAGAATCAAATGAAATAAGAGAATGATTGTGTGTAGTGACTTGGAAGGAGCTTGGGGGAGAGAAGTAGTTGTGGCCTATTTCAGGTACATTTCCCAGGATTTTCCCAGAGAACCAGGAAAACCACAAACACCCTACTTGGGATGGCTGATTTACAGGTTTCTAAAATCGTGATATTCACTTTGTTGTTAATTGTCTGTGTTGCAGTGTAATAACAAGAACCTTGCAGATATATATTGGTTACATTATCACTCAGATAATCTGTTTGATTAGCATTTCATTAACAGCCGTGTATATTCTTGTTTGGGAGTTGGGGCAATAATATAATATTGCAGAATTAATACACAAGAAACATGTGTTTCTGAGTTGTATGACCATTGATACAATGGACACAGGCAACCACCCGTGGAATGTCGGTTCCGGCAGTCAAAGAGACAACCACATAAATTTCTATAATGGATATTTATTGCTCCTAGAAGAAGAGCACACAGGCGAGCAGACAAGCAGAGTGTACAGTAACCAGTGAGGTACTGTGGGGCCCTTCTCACCTCTAAGGCATGGCACGCCTGATGAATGCTGGCAAAGTTGCTGCCACAGTGAGTTATGTGTGCTAGCGATGGTGGTCCTCCTTGTTTAGCAGCCAGGTGACTGCAAGCCAGCCATAGGGCGGTAAGCACTCGCGGTGGACTTCCCAATGGGTCTAGTCAACCGCTCTTGGAGTTGGCTGCGGGTGTTGCTGCTAGGAGACTCGCGTTTGCTGTGTGCATTCCAGATGTGCTGCCTTGAGGTAAGAGTAACTCTGATAGCTCTCACTGACTGACTAGTGGGATGTGGTCCACATCTTTATCTGCTGTTGCTAGCAGTGCCCGGCCCAGTGGGCATTGGTGCTGCTGTGGTCCACACTGATTGGGTGGCACTTCCTTCGCTCTTCCGGTCAACAAGAAGTTGGTAGCTGGCCTGGAGGTTCATTGTGGAAGGCTGCCACTGATAATGCATTTGTTTGATTTTGTTGTCATATGTGCTCTAAGGGGCTGGCTTTTACCCTTCATGCCTATGCATCACAATACAATTATATCTCCAAAATTGTTGGTGAGAAGGATGTACCATTGGAGGTAACACAAAGTTTTGTTTCTTAAATTCGTAATATTGCTGATAACAATAATGAGACGAAGGCATCATTTCATGTATCCTTCAGAGGTATGATACTCCAGCACATTTTTTTCTTAAGAGAGAAAATTAAATTTAAAATGTATATTTGTATATGGTTATGAAACTTGATATCTTATCCTTAGAGAATAACATGGAAAGTTTCAATGGACAGTGTGCTGAAGAGAATATTTGAACCCCAAGGGATAGAGTAAAAGGAGAATGGAGAATATTCTATACAGCAGCAACATAATTTGTATTCTTCACCAAATGTTGGCAGAGTGCTCACATTGAGGATGATGAGATGGAAGGACCATGTTGCAAGCATGCTGGACATAAGAAGTACGCATGAAATCATGTTTAGAAACCTGGAAGGAATATACCATTTTAGAGAAGTGGATGTAAATGGAAAAATATTATTAAGATGGATGTAAAAGTAATGGGGTTTAATAGTGTGAACTAGGTTCTTCTGCTTCAGGATATTATTCATTCCCAGGTAGTTGTAAACTTGGTAACGAATCTTTGGCTTTCATAAAGGAGGGGAATTTCTTTACTGGCTGTTTAACTATCAGCTTCTCAAGAAGGACTCTGCTATATAGACTTAATATATAATCTCTTACTAAAGACATGAATAATGGAATGTAAAATGTAAATAAACATTATTGTTAATATTTTGTGATGAACAATAAATTTAATTATTTTTTGTTGTGGTCTTCCATTTTTTTCATAGTTTCCCCTCCTACTCTTAACAATCAATCATTTCTTGTTATCAGTTTGTAGTAATCACAGTGTATTTCTTTATGTAATTTCCAGTCTGTATCCAGAAATTAATTTTTAATAAAAACTTTTTTTGTCCATACAACCACATTTTGTATCTTTTCATTGCACACTGTTCTCAGTTTCATTGTTTCACTGTTTTGTTTCCCATCCAATTCAATCTTGTCAGTTTTAAATGTTTAACAAGATTAACTTATGCTGATTTAATCGGAGTATATATTCTATGTGATAGATATATACCCTAAAATTTTGTGAACTGCACACATACAGGATGCATCTTGTGAAAATGGTCCCCTTTACTTTCGATTCAATTTATGAGTATTGTTGATAGTTATCCTGCTGATGGATAAATACCGAAACATGTGACGTAGTGCTCGTATGTGTGACTATAGTTACGATATGGATTGGTGAATAGACTTATTGATCACTTACAGGTCATAACTAAAAATCCACACTTTACAGTTCTCTAGAGCACACAGTCTAGTGTTTTAGTCTGTTACTAGATGTTTCCTGGTAACAGCTCTGACAATGGCTATTCCTCTGTGTCCAGCTTCAGTCCTTTCTTCACAGGCTCCCGTACAGAACTGACTAAGCTTTAACCTTATTCCTTGCTTAGCATTTTGACACAGACCGCATAGAAAACATAGCTGTTCTATTGTTACATTTATGTCTCTTGCTGCAGGAATCTGTTTACCGATCTGTTGCCCAGGAACAGCCCTGGTATATCCGCCAATCTCATGGTCATTACATAGCAATGGCTCTACACACTGTAATATGCTCTAGCAGGTAATATGGACAGCAGGATGTTCCAATTAAGGAAAAAAGAAATTGGTCTGTTATAACCGTTTCTTACCAAAGTATGCATACCCTCTTTCCATTAACATAATTCCCGTTTGTAATAAGTAGATTCTAAAGGGTTCTGATGATGGTGTATAATACTCAGAATTACTGGGTTTTTTCGATTTTATCCATCATACAGTATTCTAGAAACTAGAAAGCACAACATTTCGGAAACTGGATCTGTTTCCATCCTCAGGTGAGAGGTGTTAAGACAGCTACTCTGTTGGGTCCATTAGAAAGAATTAAACTCAGTCATTGGACCACTGGTCACCTGATCACCTTCTGCTCCCTCATTTTTCTACTACTCTTAACTTCCTCACCAATCTTTTCAAAATTGAGGTGTAATATTTTGACAGAACTGCATAGTAAAAAGTTTCTATATTAATGTGTTGGCTAAATTCCTTGTTTTGATTCTGCAACATTTGATGCCTTTGTGATGCAGAGATGAACAGTATAGATTTATAATGTAGTGAGGGACTTGTGTATGCATTAGTATGTGATACCACAAGAAATAAACTATATCCTGACTGCACAGTTGTCCTTGGACTCAATGGGATTATATGCTTGTTAGTTGTATGGTTATATGTTTTATGTTCCTACAATGCAGTCACATTATTCAAAGTGTAGTAGCAGAATTTAGTCACAGTGTCCATAGATTTGGTGTATTAATTTACTTGAGAGCCTTGGCATACATCCAATCTTGAATATGGATGTAAACAGGAAAATTGATGTCCAGTAAAACTGCTGCAGTGGATGTTTTATTCCAGCTGTTGTTTTCATTGACTCTAATATGTCTATAAATAGCTGAAGGTGAAAAATATATATATATTCCATTTCAGTAAGGACGCTTTCTCTTTGATTCTATTAGTCATATGCACCACTTTTACTCCTACATGCCTGTATACTTGTGACGAAGTGACCATTGGCAGTGAAATCTAACACAATTTGAAACATTAGACATGATGTATGCCATGCTGGAAGCTTAGTAAATTATACTGTAACAAAATTATTTGTTCTTGTACTGAAATTACCTTTGGCTTAGGCCTATATTATTTATTAAAAAATAAATTCAGTAATGTTGAATATGATAGCGTGTACAAGTATATGTGATCATAACGGCACGAATGTGGTGGTTCATGACATTTGACTTAAATTTCAGTATGTGTACATGTACAAAAAGGTTTGTAATTTTTGCTGAAGTGGAGACCCACCCCCCAGACAATCTGACATTACTGTTGCCACTGCAAGTGAGTCAACCAAAAGCAAGTAGGGACTCCACAGGAAACAACATTACTCCCCTTTCCAGCTTGTTTACTGAAATTTAGTCTTCTGTGGGATGTTTGGAGATGCACAATATGAAGTCTGCCCTCCCTATAGCTCACCTTCATCAAGAATGCTCTGTTTAAAAGAAAAAGGGTAGCCATATTGCCAAATTGTGATAGTATAGATAGTGCATGAGATGCCACTTCAGTAACTGATTCCAGATGGTCCAAGTCATGGTGTAATCATTAGACCAATTGGTTACTGCCTAACTCCAGAAAGCTGACTTATGACAGTGTAGAACTTACATTTGGTGTAGAGGAAATTCTGTTGCTTATTGCAGGAATACTGATTTATGAGAGTATAATTATTGTAGATGGTCTCAGAAAACTGAGTCATGATGCTATAACCATTACATCAGCATGGAACAAATGCCACTGCCTAAACCTGTAAGGTTAAAGTCATGGCATTATAACTGTTATGTCTGGCATGGAGGAAATGTTACTGCTAAGTTTAGGCTAATTCATTTTAAAGTTTCTTTCCTTCAGTTTGTATTTCTGATTGGATAATTTGACTGAGTCCCCAACAGAATTGATTAACATTACCTTCTTATTTCAGAGATGTCTAGATCTGCAGAATTGTTATTATTATTTATTTTATTGATGACATTACCACTTATGTACATACTATGCCTACTGTAATTTTATCAGATATAATCTCAAAGTTTCAAACTGTCATGCTTGTAATTGCTGATATACAAACAGTATTTTATGCACAATGTGTAGACAGTTCGTTAGTTACTGCCATGAAATCAGATAGGCAGAAAAATTTTGCACTGCCTCAATATTGTTATTTTACTTTCTGCAAAGAAATTACCTGGATTAAAGCTGTATAGTCTTTAGAGATCTGTCGCCATATATCATTTCAGAACCCTAAATGGAGTGTCACTAGTATTGCTCCAACCTCACAAGTTTGTGCCTTTGCCATGATAGTATTAGTGTTTGTAGTAAATTAAAAGGTACACATATGATAGGGAGAGCAGGTCTGTAATGGTATAATATTCATACCAACTTGCTTGGAAATCAGTCAGTTGGTTCAAAATCTGAAATGGACATGCAGCCAGAGTGATCTCATAATTTAACCTTTTCCTTAAAGCAACAGTAAACAAATAGTTGCATATAATCAAAACAGCTGTGTCTATTGCAGACCCAGCAAGCAGTTCAACAGGAGCATTCCACTGGCAACGTATGGCTTTCAGCAAACCGTGTTTTCTGTAGATTAATGTTATGTATCCATGAAGCATGGCTTGTAAATGGTTGCTCTAATGTTAAAGTGATTCATGGTTTGACGTATCCTTGAATTTCACTTGATTTATGTTATGTATCAAATTAAACATAGCTTGTAAGTGTTTGTTCTTATGTTAAAGCAGTTCATGGTTTCTTGTCACTTGAATTTCATCTCATTCTGTTTATACCAGTCAGCCTACTAAACAGTTTTTGCTTTCAATTTACTAACTTTCTATTGATAGATCCTGTAGTTTGTCAACTACTGACAGGAAATGTAACCACAGTGTATGGTCCTAAGCCACATCATTCTAGTGCACATTCTGACACCCCATTTTCATAAGATTTAACTCAGTGAGATCCACATACATGTCAGTCTTTCAAGTAGCCACAATTTCCCCACCAAAATTCCATGTGGATGTCTTGTCTTTCTATTATCAGTTACACATATAGCCAATGATAGCCTTGATTTCACTATATTAAGAACAGTGCACAGGTAAATTACAAAGTTCCTCATTTTGTAGTATCCTCCATTTCTTACTCACTTTGTTTCTTCTAGATCTGTTATTTCAGCTCTTCATTTTCAGGCATTTCTAATTTGTGTCAAGAATTTATGGACTCTGATACTATCCTAATTACTTCTGTTCAGTTTCTTACAGTATGTTCATGCAACTATTCATACTGTATCAACACTTATATGCAAGATGAATGCCTGAAAGTTTGTATAGATTCCACAGTGATACATGGGCATGTACTCTAAACATGAAAACAGTCTCCAAGTCATTGGATTTCATGATTAAAATAACAATTTCATTATTCCTTCTGATTTATGTGCATATACCAAAGGGGGTGAAATTTGTGGAAGCATGCATGGAAAAATTAGAAGTCTGTAAACCTACAGAATTTTGGTTGGATATCATGACTGGAAGAGACCACTGGGTAGACATAAGCATGTATTGGATCTCAAAGATATAAGTGAGGATATAAACTAGATTCATTTGTCTCAGGGTAAGATCCCGTGGAAGGTTGTTGCAGACATGTCTGGGTTCCTTGAAAGATGCAGAATTTATTGACAAGCCAAGCAACTATCAGCTTCTTAGAAAAAAAAGACCCAGTTTTGTGAGATTAGTTGATCTTAAAGAAAATGTCTGCTGTAACCACTTTCATGAACTTAAGTTTTTGCCAATTTGAATTAAGGTTTTATGTAGATACTGTGAAATTCATAAAGAACTTCAGTCATTACATATATTAAATTATTAGCATTGTTTGATGACTATATAACATCCAATGATTTTGGTGGCTGTAGCAGCCTCTGTGTTTGGGAAATGCATGTGGATTGTAGATGAAATAGTTTATTATTGAACATATTTTGTGTACCTATAAATAAATAATTAGCACTATGACATGACACTAGACACTAGACTGTGTGTGATAGTGGTGTGTAAAGTGTAGTCACGGGCTGTAAAATGGTCCAGTAATTCCAATTATTAATCCAAAATCCGTGTATTGTCACGCAGACTCGTGACAATTTCAAGCCTTGTGGGGTATGCAAATATGAAGACAGCAGATTTTGAAGATACATTTCTACTCTTGCTTTGGTCCATTAACCATTGTTATGCTGAGTATTTTATTAACATTATTTTATTTGCCTATTTCCACGTCACTTGAGACAGTGAGACAGTCTTTTTATAAGCAACAATAGAATACAAAGCGACTCAAGGAAAAGAGCTCGGTTTCAAGGCGATTTATCTCATTTGTAGAACGGAAAGAGTTCATGCGTTGACAGTCATAAAAACGATGACAGTTTATGTCATAATTTTACTTGGTTAGACGAATAAATGGGAAATTTTGACACTTCCTGGAGTGACTTTTTAGTCATCGTCGTTGTATTTCTTAGTTTTGAAGCGTCGAAGTATCTCAGCTTGGCGATGTTACAAATTCTCCGCATCGCGAGACGACGCATCGGGCAGTCACTGTAATTGATAGACAGACAGGTGGCGCCAAGCAATTGTTGTGTTGTCTCATAGAACTAACAAAACAGCAGTGGACAGTATCCTTCCTCATAGCTACTTCAGTGTAAACGTAAAAGTAAAAAAAAGTAAAGCTATCCCTGTACCAGGCCGTGAAGGCCCATAGAGTTGTGAGACGTTGAGGGTCCCACATTATCTAGACAATCTGCTCAAAGATGGCGGTAAGGTTGTCGGCCTTACGTGCCGGCCACGCTTTACTTCACAGGAAAATTATTTAATTAATTCCTGGTACTTATTTCTGTCAGAGGCTGAGTCGACCCCAGGGCCATAGTGCGGCTGGAAGGATTAGGTCAATTGAAAAAAATCCAATGATCTCATCGGGACTTGAACCCGCGACCTTCCATTTTGTAGCATAGTGCTTCAACCACAAGGAGAATCTATTTGTGATTACGCAGTGTCATTCATGTGTAGGCCTATTGCGATTTTATTTCCAGAAATCGATTATATCAGCAATAGGTGAAGATCGAGGCCAGTTGTCGACATAAATCTGTAACGAGCGCACTTGGAGCTCTGTGTAATACCACACAAAATATACAGTTCTCCAGTGTCGAGTTTTCGCGTTATTTGCCAGGTAAAATTGCCATGCCGTTCGTTGTTGCTGGCATCTCTTATGTCTTCTATCGTAGAGAGTTGTCGTAACAGCTGCCTGGGGTAATCAAGTTCCATGTTTATATACAGGCTTGTGCCGCCTTCGATTAACATGTGTCTCCACTGCGCCGGCAGTGGGGGTGGACACACTTGTGACGTCATGAATGTCCTTACACATTTTGAGACTACGCCAATAGGATCTTCCTATATACTTGTAGAAAATACGTGTTTGATATTGGTATGTTTCTTACATGAGATAACGGAGAAATAATATTCATCCTTCCGGATTCTGATCAGTGATTGAGCTTAGCTCTTTCAAAGGGGCCCAAGTGAGTAGGTGTCTTCCTCTCTCACCTGAAGACGGAAACAGATCCAGTTTCCGAAACGTCATGTCCTCTATTACCTAGAATTCTGGATTCTGGTCAGTGATTGAGATTAACTCTTTCTAAGGGGCCCAGCTGAGTAGCTGTCTTCCTTCCTCACCTGAAGACGGAAACAGATCCAGTTTCCGAAACGTCATGTGCTCTATTGCCTAGAATTCCGGATTATGGTTAGTGATTGAGATTAGCTCTTTCTAAGGGGCCAAAGTGAGTACGTGTCTTCCTTCCTCACCTGAAGACGGAAACAGATCCAATTTCCGAAACGTCGTGTCCTCCATTGCCTAGAATTCCGGACGATGGAAACAGTCCAAAAACCCAGTAATTCTGTTTGTTTTATCATGATGTCCATGTGTATTCCTCCTCTGTAAGTATGAAACCGCCGATCACAGTGGCCGCGCGGTCTGCGGCATGAACTGTCTTCTCCAGCTCGAACACTGGGATCGTGGGTTCGAATCCCACTCGAGACATCGATGTCTGTGTGCGTTAATTCTGTGTGTGGATAGAGGCCTTGCGACTGGCTGGTCCTCCGTCCAAGGAGTCCTACCGATTGTGTATAGGATTGAGAAACTGAAAATGGATCAAGGTCCAAAGGGCTGTAGAGCCATAGAGAGAGAGAGAGAGAGAGAAAGAGAAAGAAAGTTGCATAAGGTATGAAACCTACGCCGGGACGTATTATTAAACTATACTGCGTATCATGACATGAAATATAGTATATAATGACATTTTCTATGGCAAGAAATGAAACGCATGTCTCTAAAGTAACTTTTTTTTTTTTGCAAAAGAAAATGATATTCGTGAGCTGACGGCCAAAAACTATACCGAAAATTCCGTCTATAAATCTGTGTCTGCTACAGCTACTACAGCAGATGATGCTTATTAAACTTAACTTCTCTTACTCGTAGTTGTGTTCTCGTCAGACCCTTAATTGAAAAGCACAAAAATATGAAATGCGAAACTTGTAAGTAAGTCTACAGCTTGCGACCAAATTATATTTCACATGCTTAGCTACAATGGTCCATCAAGGTCCATCGGTTTACATATATTTTTTTCTTGGCACTACAGCCCCAGTGGGCCTAGGCCTACCTCTATGAACTCCGTTCACTTCGGTTTTTCTAGATCTTACACATTCGGTAGGACTTCTTGGGCGGGTGATCAGCTCGTCGCAAGGCTTCTACCTGTAGACAAACACAGAAAAACGCACACAAACATCCATGCCCTGAGTGAGATTGGAACCCACGATCCCGACTTCCGAGCGAGCGAAGACAGTGCATGCCTTAGACCGCTCGGCTACCGTGACCGGCATCAGTTTACATATACCGGCAACTAAAGGATGTATGTATATTTTACGTACCAGTCGTTGTTCCGTTTCCTGTTTTGCTAAAAGAACCTCAAGAAAAAGTTCACATTTCTCAACGATAGTAATTTATTAGGACACCAATTAATAATCCTATCTTTAAGAATTTATAACATACGCGGATGTAGAAGGACATGATATTTGTACAGAAGTTAATGAAAATTATTCGAAAATATGGGAGTTTTTTATTATGGATCCCAAGAATGTTTATGAAGATGTGGATTGCGGCCACTGTTACAATCTTGGTTTAGCGGTCTTGAAACTTCCGAGTTATAGTGCTAACAAACGAGTTAGTTTGTTAGGCAGTCAGTGATTTCGTCATCTTATCAATTCGTAAACAATATCTAAAAGTCTGTGACGATAATTAATACAATTATACACTTTTTGGACGTATCCATCGTCTTGTTATTTTTCATGAAATATAACGTTTCCGAAAATGGACTCCATCTCCATCCTCAGATAAGAGCCTACTGTTTTGGACCCAATCATAGAGGAAATGAACAAGCTCTATCAACTGGGACCAACAGAGTAGGTTTTTACCTGAGGATGGAGTCTCCGAAATATTGTTTTTAATTAGATACAAAACAGGACAATATATTTACCGGCAGTGTTCTTTTTCACGACGATGGCTCTCGCGTTGTTAGGTGTGCTCAGGTGACAGTGCACAGAAAGGGTCAGTTGTGATCGAATGATCTTGACATACACAAACAACATGCTCGTAACCCTCGGTACCTGTAATAGCCGATATGGTACTGCTGCAGAAGAATACATGTTACGGTATCCTGGTCGACGTCACCCAGACGCTAATGTGTTTTCAGCGATTGGAGAGGCGTCTTCATGAGACAGGAAGTGTAACACCAGCAGCACACATGAATGCAGGTCGCCCACTGACTGTATGGAGATGCTATAATTGTAGCTGTGAAACGAGAGCCGTGGAGATGGTATCGCATGAGAATTGGGACCATCCCAACCTAGAGTCTTTGAAGTACTTCATGACCATCAGTACAATCCATATCGCTACTAGAGATGAGCACGGCAGTTTCCAGACGGTCATTACTGTGACTGCAGTTTGGAATGGCTGACATCAACACACTGCAGATGGACTCTTTGTTCACACCATTACGTGGAGAGACGAAGCATGTTTTACACTTGATGGTGTGTTCAGCGCCCAAAACAGCCGCCTCTAGGCCCGGGATAATCCTCATGCTTTCGACGAACGTAGGTATAAATTTCGCTTCAGCATCAGTGTGATGGCTGGAATTGTCATGGACCCCTGTCAGCTACCTGACAGGTGACTGTTCAACGACATGGTGATCTTATGGAAACTACTGCACTGAGGTTGCT
Organism: Cryptotermes secundus; assembly: GCF_002891405.2. Taxonomy (NCBI): domain Eukaryota; kingdom Metazoa; phylum Arthropoda; class Insecta; order Blattodea; family Kalotermitidae; genus Cryptotermes; species Cryptotermes secundus. Next base: position 91,466 of record NW_019744113.1, read on the forward strand.
TGAAGATGTGCCTCTATCTTTGAGGCACATGTGGTTTCAGCATTACGAAGCTTCAGAGAACTACGAAGATGTTCTGCAATGGTTGAAAGCGACATAAACCGGAAAGTGGATGGATGTCGCGGGCCGATCTAACCCCGAAGGATATTTTTTCTCCCTGTGAGGACACTTGAAAAACACGTTATGCAGTCTCTCCCAGGAGTATGAAAGACGACATGGCATGACTTCAGGCAGCTGTGACAATGGTTGATGCCAACATGTTAAGGCGTGTGCGAGAGAAGACTGTCCAGTGCACGTCTTCCTTGAAATGGATGAAGACATTTTTGAACACCAGTTATAACTACGAGGAGCCCATGGATTGATCATTGATAGCTTGCTCCATACATATATCTGGAAAACTAAGCATTACAGGACGTGTGTTATACAATATTTTCGGCTTGTTTTTTAACAAGTAATCACACGGTGGAGAGCTTGTGCTCAAATTTAGTTTCATTCTGCAGCCTACGTATGGGTGGAAGTAAAAAGAGAAATTAGAGTTGTTCCCGTACCTAAACACCACGCTGTGGAGATACCGAATAATACATATAGGTAAAGCTGCACACATTATTAACCTCTACATTACACTGAAGTGAGGGTTCAGCTTACCGCTTTGACTCCTTTACTTCCTAGGAAAAAACGATGACCACTGGGAAGAGGTTAAGGTGGACACTAGAGCCGTTCTAGGCGAAGTGGCAAAGAGGCAAATCCGTAACCCTGTTTGGAATATAACGAAATAATTGTTTAATGAGTTAGTTGTCTTGTTAGCCGATAACAGTTGTCGCGGCATGAACTGTCTTGGCTTCCTTGAACACTGGGTCGCGGATTACAGTCCCACATAAGGCATGGATGTTTTGTGTGTGTATGTGTTTATTCTGTGTTTGTGTTGTTTTGTGATTATGTAGAGGATTTACGACGAGCTTACCACCCGTCCAAGGAGTCCTACCATCTGTAAAAATTATCACGAAACTTAGAAATCAGCCATATTCTTGAAATTGGGAGCAAGAGGAGAGAAAAAAATAAGAGAAATATAAAGCACGTGCGGGGATGTTAGAAATACATACACAAATTTTGTTATATAGATTAAGTCTTAATTACATATCTCAAGTATGAGCATCACATGTTACACTTATAGCAAGCAGAAACGGCCGTATGAAGGTATAATAGCAACTGCTTCTTTAAAGAGATATGCCAGCAAGAAGCACGAGGAAAGCAAAGCAGACCAGTAACAGAGACGTGGATAGAGAGTTTAGTAGTTGTGAGCAGAACGGCATCTGGCTATAACGGCTCATGAAAGATGCTGAAACAGTCCTCCATTATAGTCAATGCTTAACTGAACTCTTTTGCGCCAGCAATTCCTGGTGCGCTGAAAGACATCGGGCAAGTTGCCGCACTGGTCGTTCCAGCCGCTTCCGTGGCATTCCACAGCTCGCCCCGAGTGTTAATCTTTGGGCGTAAACAATGCTCTAGAGATGGCCCCACAAGCACAAAACTGCAGGCGTGAGATCGGGTGATCGCGGAGGCCACGCAACTGGTCCGTTTCGTCCTATCCATCGACCTGGAAAGTGGCTATCTAAATATCGCATGATATCGTAAGAAGAATTGGGTCAGGAACCCCGTCAAGCAGTACCGATATTCTCCGCCGCGTTGCCAATGGTGCGTCCTCTAGTAGTTGTCCAGTAATTGTTTACATACATACTGTAAATAGGAGGCCCCTGCTGGCCGAGGCATTAGTTCATAAGGACATAAGTGGAGATGGCCAATTATTCCCGCCCGAGCATTTGTTGCGAATTATTTCTGGAATCGTGTTTCTTGAAAGGAATATAATATTGTCATATATCACTAACAAAGCGGTTGCTATCATATATGAATGTGAAAGATTCTGCTTAGCTGTAAGGACGAGGGCACACTAAGGAAACTGGAAACCGCAACGCAACCGCTGATAACAATTCTCGGAAATTGCGGTTGCCAGTTTCCTTGGTGTTCTCTCTCCCTAAGATGATGCTTTTATTAAAGATACATAATTAAGACTCACTCGACCATGGCGTGAAGCTGACCACTTAGATCCATCTACTGCCGAGGGCAAGAATGATGGAACTATTTCTCCACTCCCCCATACAACGTCATGCCGTTATGCGTAAATAATTAAGCACAGGGACAAATTTACCTTTTTAATTGAGACTGACCTGTAGAGTCTAAAGGGAAACAGTTACTTGGGATGTCTTAGCATAGATGAGAAGATAGTATCAAATGGATCTTATGGAAATGGAATATATTCGAATACATTATTTATTGCTAGTGGGGTGCGACTAAGTCCCTTGTACCGCGGCCACTTCTGGCCTATTGTACCAGTCCCAGATGGAAGGTGAGGGTGATTGTGGAGCAATTGGTGGAATGAAGATTGGCGGGGGAAACCGAAGTACTCGGAGGAAACCTACCCCAGCGTCACTTTGTCCACCATAAATCCCACTTGACCAGACCAGGATCGAACCCGGGCCGCCGCGGTGGGAAGCCAGCGACTAACCGCTTGAGCTATGGCGCGGCCTTCGAATACATTTAGACTGGTTTTAGCTTAAGATGGGGTTGCATTCCTCATTTTCTTAATACTGCAATGATTCTACGGGTTAGATAGGAGGAGGACATTTTCTTTCTTATACACTTTTGAACGAAGATACTGAACCTCTTAGTTAGTTACCTATGGGTGATCCCGGGCTGAGTTATTTGGAAAGACAGGATGTAGGCTATTTAGGGACACCAAGAGAAAGAATCCACTAATTAGCAGGGCTAGACTTCTGTCAGGATTCTGTCATCTGTCAGGCCACTGCGCCTTCTTTCCTGCGCGAGCTAGAGAGAGGGCTTTGTCCTCACGTGGAGACACAAAGTCCTAAAATTAGTCCCATTACTATTAAGACTTGTGTGCAAAGAAAATAAAGCAAAGGTAAAATAATCCCTGTGTTAATTAAGCACAACTACATTAAGACGTGTTGGGGAGTACAAGTATAGCTCCACACATGCATGAAGTTGGCAACAGACGGTGATGAGTGGTCAGCTTCACGCCTCGACCACTTTACACCAAGGAAACAGCCTCTGGTATTCAGAGCTTGTCTGGAAGCAGTGACGTAGTGAATCGTTCTGTCGCTCCCAGGAATTTAACCTCGATCATCCAACCGGTAGCCAATTACTATACTTACTGAGCTATGAACGTTCCAGATTTAATTAATGTTTATTCATGCAATAAGCTGGGTGAAGGAATATTAGCAGCTGTTAACATTAGTAAGTTTATTTGTACTGGCGGGGGGCACGCGGTAGCGGAGTTGGTTGAGGCACTATGCTACAAGCTGGAAGGTCGCGGGTTCGAGTCCCGATGAGGTGGATTTTCTTTCAATTTACCTAATCTTTCCAGCTGCACTATGGCCTTGGGGTCAACTCAGTCTCAGCCAGGAATCTTCTTGTGGGGAAAATGGCGGCCGGCGCGTAAGGCTGACATACTTNACCGCGGGTTGAGTCCCGATGAGGTGGATTTTCTTTCAGTTTACCTAATCTTTCCAGCGGCACTATGGCCTTTGGGTCAACTCAGTCTCAGCAGGAATCTTCTTGTGGGGAAAATGGCGGCCGGCCATTGTGAGTCGATTGTCTAAAGAAAATGTGGGAGCCTTGACGTCTCACAACCCTATGGGCCTCCACGGTCTCTTACAGGGATAGCTTTATCTTATACTTACGTTTTACACGTACTTGTACTGGCATAGGTTGCTGTATGGTGCTCCTACTTCAAGGAAACCCTGATCGGTTCGGAAAGCCATTGATTATTGTGTTACTTAACGACGAACTTTCAGCTTCGCATAACAGAAATTAAGTGATTAATTTTGGATGTGGTATAACGAGGAACGTCAAAGTATGCAGAAGTCCCCTAGTGTTGATGTGACTAATTCTATGGAGGTGAGTCCTTGAGAAACCGGCAGTCGCTCAGCTACTGAAGAATTTCCCAACATTTTATGGAACCCGAAGGTCCATTACCTGTTCACAAGTGCCCGCAACTGGTCTCCATCCTGAGCCAGATGAATCCACTCAATGCCACTCCAACCTATTTGTCTAATATGCATCTTAATATTATCCTCCTGCCTAGATCTAATGCGATTCCACAAAAGGAGTACAGTGACTGTTTTCGAAAACTTTTCAATCGATTCCAGCTATGTATTGATCCAGAAGGAAACTATTTGAATAAAAAGAGTGAAATTTGGAAAATAATTTGCGTCTTATATTTTTAATGAACACAGTCCTAACAACCTGGACACACTGTGTAGATATTTTTATTTAGGGGCTGGAAAGGCTAGACATATCACCAAGTGAAAATGAATTCATACCTAATTTTGGCTGGGAATTCTTTTGGAAAACGGCCACTTGGAAGACTGAGAAGGACATTGTAGGGTAACATTAAAATGGACCTTGGAGAAGTGGGTTGTCTGAATGGGAGATGAACGAAACTGGCCAAGGATCATATCCGGTGACAAATTCTCGTATTAATGGTGTCGACAGTTCGGTTTCTGCTGGTATATATTGTTAGTTTATTTCAACTGCATAGTCTTTATAGCATCAAATCGGATGTGAGCATGGTCATTTGGACACGGGTAAGAATTTGTAAGAAAACGGTCATGGCTTGTTAGAATTCGTATTCTCACATTCGCTTGGAAATACTGAGAACAATGTCGATAAGTTTCAGTCGCATTAGTCTGTACTGTGTCAAAGCTGGTTGCAGCCGTGACGCACCTTGCTGAAGGGCTAAGTCTCGAGACATTTTTGAAGTTAAAAATTGGAAAGTCCCTAATTTGCTTAGAGAGTACATGGATACCTAAAATGTCCATAACAACACAACAGTCGGTTTTTGTTCTTGAAGAGGTTAATAAAAATTAAGCATCAAGATATGGTCGCTTCGTATAAAGCAATACTTTGTTTTATTGCTAGTGGGGTGGGACTAAGTCCCTTGTACTGCGGCCACTTCTGGCCCATTGTACCAGCCCCAGATGATATGTGAGGATGATTGTGGAGCAATTGGTGGAATGAAGATTGGCAGGGGAAACCGAGATACTCGGAGAAAATATGCCCCAGCGCAACATTGTCCACCACAAATCCCACCTGACCAGACCCGGGATAAAGCAATACTTACTTACTTACTTATGGAGCTGCTGAGCCCTTATTGAGGTTAAGCCAAATCTGCAGCTTACTCAACACTTTCTCAGCATCTTACGGAACCCGAAGTTTCATTACCGTGTTCATAAGAGCCCTCCACTGGCCCTCTCCTGCTTATACTCTCTAATCTGACCTCTCTAACGGTAATAGATGCCGATCAGAGTGGCCTCGCGGTCTAAGACATGAACTGTCTTCGCTCCCTCTAACGGTGGAATCGTGTGTTTGAATCCCACTCGAGGCATGGATATCTGTGTGTGTTTAATCTGTGTTTGTGTTGTCCTCTGTGTAGGTAGCGGCCTTGCGATTGGCTGATCCCCAGTCCAAGGAGTCCTACCGACTGTGTATATGAATAAGAAACCGAAAGAAGCGGCGAAGGCCCAACAAAAGACCGTAGAGCCATAGACACACAGATAACAGTAATAGATAAAACTACAAGTTATGAAGCTCTTCACTAAGTAACTTTCTCCAGTTCTATGTTTCTTCCTTTTTTTTAGGCCCATGCTTTGCAGTAGCAGTTGAAGAGCTTGTGGTATTTGGTCGTTTACAGGCTTCAGAATTGAATTTAATATCTGGAGTGACCTCGGTTTTATCCTGATATATCGAAGCATTTGGCTTAATAACAAGTGAACTGACGTACGAGCTTCAGCATTTTGTGCTCTTGTGCTTAGAACCTAGGTGCTAGCAAGTCCCATACCATTGCCTGTATGGAACACAGTTCCACCTAACACTCAGGTTAGCAATTTTGAACAATTACATAAATCTCAGACACTGATGGGATGAATATTTTGTGTAACGTGCACATTGAACAAACAATGTATCTTTTTCGTTATAGGCCCGCCATAGTGGCTATAAAATCGTAAAGTGGACTCCATTAATGTTCTGTAAGTATACAAAACGCGCTATTTTTAATCCACCGACCTTGTTATTGCAATATATGTTAATATTACGTATTTTGGAGGATGAACGATGGGGTACATCTTCTTTAGCCTTTGAGTAATCTGAGCGCTTCGAGCAAGGTTTACATTCGTGTGCTACAGAATGTGTGCGAAGTATGGTGCTTATATGCTATTTGATGAGTGCAAATTATGGTACCTATTTGATCCGTTACAGAGGAAAAGGAATGATACATGATTATGAAACGCCCTTCTATACATATAAATTGGGCCAAATATCCTGCTTAATAGGTGACCATTCGCACTTCGTGTTCTGGAAGAATTACATTCGAATGTCGGTGGCAAAAGCACCGTTCCTAATTCAAGTTTCGAACGGTTTTTATCTAATGACTATGGTTGGGCTACGTTAAAGCTGTTTTGAATGCTCGTGAAACGTGGTCTCTGACTTTGATGGAAGGACATGAGGAGGGGAGGAGAGGCATGAAATGGGTATTGTTGGCAGGGCAGTGTTTAACGACGCTATCAAAAACAAATAAACTCTGGGGCCTGTAGTCCGCAAGCGAACTATACCGACCTAGCGACCGCCGCTTGTCGGCGATGTTTAGTGCCAACTTTTTGCGGATAGAGGGTATCGCGTGGTCAGCTCAGCCAATCTCCACGACCGTTAATTTCGGTTTTCTAGACCGGAGCCGCTATTTCCTTGAAATAGCTCCTCAATTATCCTCACGAGGCTGAGTGGACCCCGTTCCAGACCCACTACTTCTCAGAAAATGTGGTAGGGCTGGGAATCGAACCAGGACATCTGGATCTGTAGCCAGGAACTCTGACCACTAGACCACAGAGGCGGTATTTAATGACGCCATCGCCACGCAGAATATGTAGCGTCGAATGGTAGGGTAACAGATGAATTGGAAAGGGTGTCTAAGGGAGCGACCGTTCACCAATCTACTGTTCGGCGTTTACCTGGGAGGACTGAGGAGGATCAGGAAACTATTTAGTCAAGATAGCAGGAGTTCAGACCAAGATTCGAATCGAGGACATCCTGAACACGAATCAAGAGCATTGCCTAACCACAACCCGTTTGGTATAAAAGGGATGAAGTACGTGATGTGGAACTTGGTGAAATTTTTTATTGAAACCTGAAAGATTACGAGATGTGGACATACACAGAGGATTGCTGAAACAATAAATGCTTACAGATTTTTTAAACCCTCTTGGGAAATGACCGATTGGGGGTAGGAGGTTTCGGATGGTTCGCCTTTGGTCTTTATTATGAAATGAGTGTGAAATTTATCTTCTTATCGCAAGGAAGGAACATAGATTGAGGGTGTCTGAGGACAGAGTGCCGAGGTGGACGATTGTACCAAGGACAAGATGGGTGAGGCACGGAGAAAACACAATTTGGTCAAGGAACATCGAATAAAAAATGGGAAGATAATATTAAAATTTGACTTAGATAAGTAGATTGTGGAGGTGTGAACAGTTTTCAATTGGCCCCTGATGGTTTCAAACATGAAATTCTGTTATGACCGTGATGAATTTTCGAGTAGCGTAGAAGGAGTTTTATACTGATTAAAGATCATATGATCCATACTTAGGACACACGTAGATTGTTAGCTCTCATAAATTGTTGTAACATACGTCGATGTAGAAGCGTCCAACAGTCAGGAACTCATGACACATGCTGTATAATCCCCGGGTTGTGGACCCACGTCTGTGGGTGTAGTTGTATGGTTCTTGTTCCTTTCTAACTGTCAGTTCAAGAAGTGATGTTACAGGTTATTTTGCTTTTTTTCCTTCTCGGCAAAAGTCCAAAGAACATTCAAATTTTACTTGTTGCTGTTTCCTTATGACAAATGCAGAGCATCTGGTGACTATCCACTTCAGTACAATCTGCTTGGATTCAAAACAAGGCTGCTTTCCACTTCTTGACGAAAACAATTAGGAATACGTGTTCATTGCTAGTAAACTGTTTACATTTCTGAAGAAATTTTATCACTCCGCTGATTTTGTCCTATGATCTAATTTAATTATTTTATAAGTTAGTCTCTTATTAGGCCGCGCCGTAGCTCAAGCGGTTAGTCGCTTCCCACCGCGGCGGCCCGGATTCGATCCCGGATCTGGTCAAGTGGGATTTGTAATGGACACAGTGGCGCTGGGGCAGGTTTTCTCAGAGTACTTCCGTTTCCCATGCCAATCTTCATTCCACCAATTGCTCCACAATTACCCTCAACTATCATCTGGGGCTGGTACAATAGGCCAGAAGTAACCGCAGTACAAGGGACTTAGTCCCACCCCACTAGCAATAAAAAAATAAAAAAGAATCACCTCCATGCAGTGAAGAGGTGAAGAATGGTTGAGACATATCCCCACTCCCCCCCACGTCTTCATGGCGTAATTCTTAATTAATTGAGCACAGAGGCAACTTCATTTTTTTACTTGGTTTTTAAGGAAGTTTATTTAGTAGATCAGTCAGTTAACTTGGTAAATTTGACCGTCAGTTGGTCAGTTTGTTTGTTAGAGTAAAATTAGTCAAATAGCCACCTAGTAACCGGTATGGAACAATAACAGGATAGTGACAGAAAATTATTATTGTATTGTTCTGACGTTTTGACTTCCTGTGTGTTTCCACCACGTATAATATGGCATATGTATAACGCTGTAATATTACATATTGCTTTAGTATGTTGCAGTCTTTGGTAGCTTAAATTCCAAGATACATGAAATGATATTTATGACACACTTTGATTCATCAAATACCAAAAAAAAAAAATCATGGCCTGAGTCCGCAAACGAACTGTACCGGCCGAGCGATCGCCGCTTGTCAGCGAAGTTAGTGCCAACTCTAGCGGATAGATGGTGTCGCGTGGTCAGCTCAACGGATTTCCGCGGCCGTTAATCTCGGTTTTCTAGACCGGAGCCGCTATTTCCTTGAAATAGCTCTTCAGTTATCCTCACGATGCCGAGTGGACCCCGCTCCAGACCCACTACTTCTCAGAAAATCTTGTAGCTCCGGTAATTGAACCCGGGACCTCTAAATCTGCTGCCATGTACTCAAATAGAAGGATAAATTCACCATCATCATTATTATATAGTGTCAGTCAGTAGGACTGTAGCTCTCCTCTGCTCTCATTGTCTTCAAATTCTTTTACTGCCATTTTGTTGAAATATTCGCATGTCTGTACTTCGTTGTTCCACATCAGAAATTTGCACCACTAGTCCATGGAATTGAAAGTGGACATGATGGAGGGAACATTAAATAAAAGACAACCAACAAAACATTCTTTTTAAGTATATTTATACGTTATAATAAATTTACATAGCACATAAGAGCTGTTACACCAAAATATATTATCGCAGCTTGCGAATATCCCAGAATACATCAATATTATCCTTCATATTATAAAATACTGATAAAACTATCTAATGTAGCTTTATGACCAAAAGGCACACTTTTGAAAACAGGCTATGAAGGACGGATTCGAAACAGTTCAGTTTGAACGTGCCAAGTATTTTCCATTATTATTAATATTATTGTTTCTATAATAAAAATATTTCAGAGCAGTAAGGTACATAACCTCATAACAACAACTGGATTGCCAAATTTGTAGTACTCGCTGCCATGTCCCTCTCATATATGAGCATGCTTCATGAAAATAAATTAATCTTAGGACATAATCAGAAATAATAACATAATTATGTTATTGTAGTTCCTAGAAAGCACCTATTAGGAAAAATTTTGGAAATCTAATTAAGTATAAAATGTAAGGCCGCGCCATAGCTCAAGCGTATAGTCGCTGGCTTCCCACCGCTGCGGCTCGGGTTCGATCCCGGGTGTGGTCAAGTGGGATTTGTGGTAGACTAAGTGACGCTGGGTCAAGTTTTCTCCGAGTATTTCGGTTTCCCCTGGCAATCTTCATTCCACCAGTTGCTCCACAATCACCTTTATCTATCATCTGGGGCTGGTACAATAGGCCAGAAATGGCCGCAGTACAGGGGACTTAGTCCCACCCAACTAGCAGTAAAAAAATGTATAAAACATATCTTTGTGTGATTTTACTCAACATATACAGGGTTGCCACACACTGTTAACTTGTTCGGGTGAAGGAAATCTCCTTCATTCAGAGCAATATATGTGAGAATTTGTGTGTTTTACTAGTACATATGGGATAGGCCATATATGCAACTATATTCTATATAACGGCGTTATTACATACTACACTGTCAGCCTGTTTTACGGTTTTCTTAACTTAACTACTACTGTTTTGTGCAACGGTTCTTTAATCACGTTTCTGGGTATCGGACCGAGCTAGTCAACGCGATGACTTCATCAAAAATACAGACCGTGCTTTCTGTGGGGTCTGTGCAGAGTACTTATAAGATAAGTGAATTCAGAAGCAAGTTAGTTAGTTGACAGGGTGTCGAATACCTCCACCGTGACCGTGCGAGTATTAGGAGGCGACGAAGAGAGAAGTCTCAAATCTGAGGGAGTAAAATATGGTCCCGAGTCTCAAGGGACTTAAACCCAAGAAAGGCTACGCTGGCAAGACCCAGTAGTATGTAAAAAAGACAGAGCCGTCTTCTCGTCAGAGAGGGCGCCCCACAAAAAACAAAACCATAACGTTCAACAGTAATAAATATCTGGAGCTCGACACCAAGACTTACTGACTGACCGTCAGTCGCAATATGACTTGGACTTGGAAGCAAGTTAGTTCAGGGCAGTTCTGAGTCAGTTGCCGGTAGGACACAGCCACCGGAAGTGCGAAGTGAGGAAGAATTAGAAGTCGGCCAGTGAGGACTTAACGTATGATCTGAAGACTTTGTGTGCTGCTGTAATGCAGTGCTATCTGGAGTATGACAGTTATAGTTCCTGTGTTAAAATCCGTTGCCAGGAAACGGATAGGGAAAACTTTGCAGAGGAGTAGCCATTGTTTATACCTGTTACCTAGCAATGACTAGTTGAAGCAGATATATAAGGCGTTATTTATGTGTAATTATCTACATAGTTGTGCTGACAGCCTATGCCCTATATACTAATAATGCATGTGAATGACTTATTTAATGTTATCATTATTTTAAGAAATATCATTGTGATATCCAATTATTTCTCATCGTGTTTTATATGAAGTAGTCAACATTTCCTTCAGTTTCGTTAATATGCAGACTTGATACTTGAAGTACCATGTCTCCTCAATTTTTAAATAATATGCCTTGATTTTCAAGGTTTCTTCTTTTCTATGACCAACAACACCTGTTACAACAAATTCTTTTAAATTTCACCAGCAGGTACATTTCAGCTTGACAGATATCTTCACTTAAACTTAGACTGTTTTTCCCAACCACCGCAATTTGTACGATTTATAATAGCCTGTACCCCTCTCCTGTTGATGTTTTCACTTATTTAGTTCACGAAGTATGTTATATTGATTAATATATTATTCATTTATAGTTGTTCCGTCCTCATTAGATTTATATATGTAATGCTCTTCGTGGGTATGTTTCTTTCTTTTGGTATAATCTTGAAAATTTAAAAGAATTTGTTATGGCTATTGTTGATGGTTTTAACAAGAAGTAACCTTGCAGGATTAGAGGTTCTCACAGATAATGTAGAATTCTATATTCTGGGATATAACGTCATGTAGTCCGTTGAAATTCAACTAACATTCCGGATGAACATGTCGCCTTCATCTTCAGCGACGAAGAATAGATCAAGCAAGAAACCAGCGTGAAGCAGGTAGAAAACAGAGCACTTCTTGTCATGTTCTGTGACCCTGAAGATGTAGGTGACACGTTCCTGAAAAACAGACGTTGACTTTCAACGGACTACACGGCGTCATATCCCAGAAGACAGAACTCTTCAAGAAGTAACCTTAATCATACATACCACAGATGTGCTTTTAATTCAACATCAGACAACAAGCTTATGGCATCCCCAATATGTCACATTAATTTCGTAATTTTAAAGTGTAGTATTAGGTATTTTTTCAAATCTTGTGTTTTGTTTGTTGTAGTTTTAGTGTCTATTTTCTGTTTCCTACGGCTTGAATTGAATTATTCCAAAATGTATAATATAAATTATTGCATTGAGTCAGCGTATATTTGCTCTGACTAGTGGCTAACTGTCCTTTTGCTGAGCAATAGTTATGTAACTCCCAAGTGCATTAAATAACATATATAAGTATATTACACTAATTTACATTATACAAGAGTGCTAAGAAGTTGGTAATGCATTAACATATAGTCCATTTGAAACTGCTATAATAATATTTTGGATTTATAATTCAATTATGCAAGATAATGCAATCATTTGTTGGTGTTGAGCATGTAATATTACACTATTCTGTTAGTTTTGGGAATGTTCTAATTTTCCATTTGAACAGATTTCGTATTAAAGGCATTCTTACTTATTTTATGCCATTCATACTGGTAGTCACTGCCAATACAAAAATTGAATTAAAACTGTTAATGACATCATCCAAAATTTGATTGCATAACCATGCACATGCAGGAGCATTCAAGTTGGCTGATACATATATCAAAGTCTGTTAATTTTTATCAGCTTTCACCTTCAATTAAAATCTAGACCAAGAAACTAACTTATATAATTGAAAGAACCATGTCTTGTAGGAAGAAAATCTATTTATAAAAATTGAATTACAAGACACTACCTACTTATCGTATAACTAGTATCAGTATTCAAATACAAAGTATTTGTTTTACAGTTTAAGACTTAGACCTGTAACAATATACTTCTCATAAAGTTATTACTAGGGCCAGAATATTCCACCTTATATAAACATATCATTTACATGACATATTTTGAAAATATTAGTAAATATATATGTACACATTGTGCAAATATATAAATATAATTAAAGTTAAATATTTACTGTTCCAGCTATCAATGACTACATTCAAATTTTATATGTCTTAAGAATAACTGAAATATTTTAATAAACTAAGCAGTTAAAAATACAAAATGAATTTAATATTTTCCAATCCTAACATTAATTGACAGGTTTTCCCATGCATAAACATGTGTCATATATATTATTCTTTGCCTAATAATCTTCAAATATTTTGTTATTTCTCTTTGATGCACTAGTAAACAGAATTCCAGAGACTGGAATGATTTATTTTGTTAACTCCATTAGCAGTGTGCACCCTAAATCTATTTTTAAATATGAAAGTTCTATTACTAAATTAACTATATACTGCATAAATATTGCTTTATAAATTACACATATGTATGCAGCTAAATCATGATTCATGATATTAATAAAATGTTCTATATTGAATGGTTTTTATATTCACCATACCTTTCTTAAAATAAGAGACTAGAATTATTTTGCTTTTATAGTACCAACATTTGGCATATCAACAAAAATAAACAAGATAACAATACAATCAGTATAGACTTTCATACATGATCTCTGTAAGTTCATAATAAAACTGATTCAGATATGCTGTTAAGATATTGGTTGTAAATATCATATATCCATTGTATAATAAACATACAATTAAGAAGCTATTCTGCTGAAGACTGCATTTTCAGCAAAATTATTGATGACATTTGCAGTCAATTTCTGGCTGCCATGAAATTAATAGTGAAAAGTTCATTAATAAATTAAATTCAAGGATTATACAATTTTCCTTTGCCTCTTCAATGGCAATATATTTATAAAAAAGATTCATACAGAATCAGTATTTCACACATTTTCATTTTAAAAATGACTGAACTAGTACATTTTTATTTATGTTTTCTGTTCAGCATTGCATGTGGTTATGAAAACAGAAGAACTGGAATCCTTCAGGCACCACTTGTATGAGGTTAGGCATATCAAATTCATTTTCTTCTCAGAATTTGAGATAAACATGTTGTCATACTTTGCATAATACAATGAAGACTAAATATTAGTTCATATGAATTACTCTTCCACAAATACACAACCGAAGTAAACAGTTTAACTGTACAAAACATCAGAAATCTTTATGATATTCACTTATGTTAATTTTTTTTATTTCAAAGTGAAAATTTATATGTCCACATTGTACAAATTTAGTATGGTCGTATATACTCGTACATTCAATACAAAGTAAAAAATAAAGTAAAAAATTTATAAAACACGAATTAAATAATAAAAATGGAAATAAGCAATGAAAATTAATGTGAAAGGTTAAAACTTTTCATACTCTGGGGAACTATTTTTTTCAAACTTATGATCTTACACTGAGGTATTTCATACGAAAGAAAAATACATTTAAATAATTTCTATTCATCATCTATATCTAACATGCTCTTACAAGTATATATGAAAAGTGAGAATTGAACTTCTGTCAGATAAAGTAATTACTTTTGTTTGAAAATTGTGTTCACTTTACATATTCCTTCCAACAATATATAATTTCTATTAACAGAAGCTGCCGTTTGGTAGAGAGAATGTAGAAGCACATTTCTAGATATTCTTATTAGGTAAAAGTATCGCAAAAAATAGGAAATATTTGCAAGTATTTCAAATTTGTTTTAGAATGAAAGAAACTGTTATCTTGTTTTCAAGAAGAACGTGACCATACTATTAAAAAATAAGTGTTTATATAAATATCTGTATATTTACATATTTTGCCAACAACACAGATGTAACGTATCATCAAATGATTTCAAATTGTGTTAAAAACTTTCGTGTTCATAAAGATAATAGTAATTTGTCATAAATGAGATACAACTTAAAATTTTCTGATAGCTGTCTTCCATATTTGATTCACAGCATATGAAAGTATTTAATGTACACATCATTTAACTGAAGATTATTAAGGAGTAAATTACTTAAGTTTCGAAAAAAGCCAAACATTTAAATTTCCATACAGATTTTCCGTATTACTGCGAGATTAGAATTCAAAATACCACTAATAATGAGTTAACCATAACTTAAAGTGTGAGTCCCTAAGGACTCAAACTGATCTTTCTACATGGAATTGAAACAGGAATTGATAATTATAATCTGTTTCCTCTAAGTTCTTAAATTCAGGTAATGGGATAACTAAAAGAGACGTGTTTTCTGTCTGTAGCATAATGGTAACTATATGAACTATCGGCCCGAAGTAATTCGGAATTTTCTTCAGCAAAATGTGTTTATTGTAGTTGTCAGAATTAAATTAAATTGTTTTCCTGAACACCATTTTATTGACCAAGTTTTGTAATGTGTTGGGGTTTCATGGAGACATGAATCAGAATTTTAAATATTATTTATATGAGCATCACATTTCAAAGGGTTAAACTGTCTGTCTACGAATTACACGTATTTGCTAACATAAATTTAGCGTTATTTAGGCATGTCACATAGATACCATAAAGAATGAGGCCCATTGTCTTCCGTTTATATTAGAAGAGCTGAACAATATTGTGAATTATGTCCACATAGCTCAAACAATATATTCATATTTATGAATTAATTCGATTATAGATATTTGTTATCCATAACAGATTTACTTATAATCAAATTTAATTTGCCTGTGAAGATTTAATACAAATATAAAAGTTCGTATAGGATAACTGATGCTGGGTAATTTAAAAACTCCTGCATAGTTATTACTGTACAGAATAGCAATAATAATAATAATAATAATAATAATAATAATAATAATAATAATAATTCTTACATTCTCCTAAGTGTGGATGCACCGTTACTGCATGCGTGCTTCCTGAAGTGAGGCGGCCTGAGCAGCTGTTTGGTAGGGGGACAAGCCTGGGAATCCCCCAGCAGCAGCCGTGGGGAGTCCTGCCGTTTGAGGCAGCGTCGCGTATGTGTACGGAGTCACATAACTAGCAGCACCTGCAGGAGCAACAGTTTAAATAAATAGGCAAATCTGAACATTTTTGTGGGACTGGGACGCCTCAATTTACCGAACGCTCTGAACTTGTATTTGGGAAGTGTTCGGTTTGACTCTCGTCCGGGACATCGGATATCCTGCCTAAGGTTTCTCATGGTCTTCCTCAGACTCTCCATGAATGTATCAAGGTATTACCTCGATTAGGCTACGATGGTTTCCTTCCAGATCCTTTACATTTCATCATCCACCTCCCATCCTACCATTCGACGCTTCGTAGTATGTCCACTAAGAGCGTCTGAAAGATCCTCATACCCAAAAATGGTATTTTAGTTAGTTGCGAACTCATTTTTAGATAATTTCCTTTCGGCATGGTGTGTTTTAGTTCTTGAAACCATCCGTAATCCTGCTATCCAGACAGTTTTCGTGTTTTCTTTTTCAGTCTCCTGTGAAGAATGCGTGCATATTGACTTAATTACCATTTCTTTTGGAAGTGATCGTTCACACCCACCGTACCATTGTGTGGCAGGTAGCACGAACCTGGGAGTCATGATGAGGATCGAAGCGCGTCGAAAGTTTTATATTCCGGTCACTTTGCCCCTGGCAACCAGTGGATAGGAGGCAAAGTGACCTCCTAAGAGCTGGGCTAGTCGTTCGTAGTGGTGAAGACAAAAAGTTCCTTTCCCTGCTCAAAATCGAAGCCCTATAGTCCCACTAATAGTCAATGAATTTGCTGATTAAGCTGTCCTGGCTCATGGAACATTTCGTAACATGTTTGATTTAAAGTTTTTGCTTTCTTGTTGCTTGCTTGACTTAATTCTCGACCCTGAAGATAGAAGCAATGCATTCCACTGAGACGTCGATAAATCTGACTACGTGACGTCACACCCCTGATGACAATACTATTATTTCGTACCCACACTTTCCTGAAAGATGGCCTGGAAATTTCTAAAAACTGGGTACTTATTTGTTGTGCTTTCTTTAGTTTACTCTAAAAACAAAAACTTCAATAGTGTCTGGGTAATTATATTATCCCGAAAATTGCATTAGTGTTCTGCTTAGCCTCTTTCCTTTTTCGCTTTTTTTTTTTCATTTTTTACATAATTATTTCTACTTTAAGGGATACAGAAATATGAACGAAAGAAAGAAAAGCAGTATAACATACGCAGTCACAGGAGTAAGACACAACACAAAGCACAATACACATGAAAGTAGGAAGAATACTCCGACAGAAGAAGATAGGTGTGACTCGCGTACTGAAATACGACATAAGGATAACAAATCCTGAACAGTTTTAACATTTTTAATATTTAAAATTTAGCAATATATATGACGAATATATATTTTAGTTATTTTGGTATAAAGACAACAGGGCATGTATTGCAGTAGTTCGACGTACATCGAAAAGCACCTGAAGATGGCACTTTAGTGCCGAAACATGTAGTGCAAGAGAGAAGAGTAAGGTGAATAAATGTATGCACTGTAAGACGGTCAGAATAAATCATGGAAAGAAAAGATACTCACCTGCAGCGGTCGTGTAAGGGTACGTCTCGAAGCCATTGGGGTACTGTCCCGGGTACGTAACCGCAGCTGCAGCTGCCGCGTTTTGGTACTCGTAGAACTGGGAGGTCGCAGCTGCTGCGGCGGCCAGCGCTGCTGCATGGGAAACCGGCGCTGGTGGCAAGGGGACGATCCCGCTAGGTGCGGTCGTCAGGTAGGGCGACGGGTAGACATAGCCCGGCGGCACACTGCAACATGTACGTAACACATGGCTGAATCGTGGTAGTGGTTCCAGATTTCATTTTCAATGGTTATTGTAAATAGTGGCGACTCGTCTGCCGTTGCGAGACGTCATGGAAACTGCAATGCCTTCTATTCCTGAATGGAAAAAAAAAATCTATAAATTATTATAAGATTATTACTCTGAAAAATCTGTAACTGACAATTATGGCGTTGTTTAATCCCCAAGTAGCATATACCTTGCACTAAATTACCGCTCGTCTACTATACAAATATAAAAATATACAGCTATCTCTGCAACAGGCCGTGGAGGCCCATAGAGATGTGAGACGTCGAGGATCCCACATTTTGTAGGCAATCGGCTCACAGATGGCGGTGAGGTTGTCAGCCTTACGCGCCGGCCGCTCTTTATCCCACAGGAAGATTCCTGGTACTCATTTCTGTTAAAGGCTGAGTCGAACCCAGGGTCATAGTGCGGCTGGAAGGACCTTCTGGCTTGTAGCATAGTGCCTCAACCAACAGCATTCTAAACCCAGAATGCACTATAAGAAACAGTCAATACAAAAACACACACACATATATATAGGTACAAAGCGAGATTAGGCTGGGGCCACACGAGCGCACAAAGCACGTCCGTTGCTGAGGACACCACACAGTTGCAGAATGCGGTGCGTAGTTTTTTGTCTGCAATGGAGCCAGAAGAAAGCGTAACATTCGCCTCTCTTGTTTATTTCTACAATGGACGTAACGTAGAGCTGAGGTAACATAGAAGAGGCAAATAAACCCTTATGAGTACATTAAGATAAAGAGTGCTTCGCTCTTCCAGAGTACCTTCCTTTTGTGAGGTACGTGAACTGCAGATCCATATCCGCTAGATTGCATGGCGGTCGCTGGAGTTTGAACAACGTATTCGATTGCGAACTTTTAAAAACCGGCAAATTTCGTGAAAATATCGCATAAGACATGACGTGTATATATTTTAAAGATTCCTAAACTTGTAGTCAAGAACATTTCCTTGCAGGCCCAAATTCTTAGGCCTGTAAATATTATTTTCTTTAGAACTGACTGAAGTATCTTAGAAATGACATGTATAGTTTCTTTAATATCATCGTCGCTGTTGAGTGGTCAGCCCTCCCCTCCCCCCCTACTTTGTATTTTGGACCCCCTGTGTTCGAATCTCGCCCCGGAAATATGTTTTTCTGACTGAGCTGTCACTCACTCTCTCTAAAAACATTCTAGGATAACACCTTACAATAGGTCATGGCCACCTTCTCGCACAGTTTTGCGAATTCATAATTATCCTTCCATTCAACGTTATATAATTGACACAACCGTTGTATTGAATAAATGACAGATTATTTAAAAATGATGTATCAACTACGGCGATGTTTAGAGCAGATTAGTTTGAAAAAGTGTCGTTAAACGAACCAAGATCCCTGTAAGTTTAAAATCTGCCAATAAGTCAAAAGTTCGTTGAATAAACTGCTCCTACAAATGAACCAATCTTGAGTTGGTGTGAAAGTTATTGGTGTGGACATCGAATGTCAACTTTCGAAATCCTTTCAGTGATTTTGGAAAATGAACATTAGAAGGGACACAAAGATGGACAAAACCTCTCTCTGCGCTATTGTCGGTTCTACTGCCACTGGATAAAACGAAACCGAGACTTTTTTTAAAGAGCACTCGTAATCAATTTATCTTCATAAACAACGAGTGTGAAGTATTTGCTTTATAATGTTGGCTCGTCTTCTGAAGGTGGCCACTAGTGGCCGAGACATGTAAAGGCAAAATATTTTTTTATTAAATATTGAATTACTTATAATTGTTGAATTTTTACTTTTTATATGCTAATAAATATCATTTACATCATAACATTTAGTTTATGAATTTTAAAAGGGACATCGAAATCCTGATGTTAGATTTTATAAAGAAATATATTATTTCAGAGTTGAATTATTTAATGCAAAATCGGACAGATGAACAATAAGTTATGCGAAGAACTAATCGCCTACTTTCCTTTCATACGACGCCTCCAATAATTCCTCATTGCCGCGGGAACGTGTTTACCGAGTCGTTACCTAGCAATGCTATGGGGATACACAGACAGACCCACAGACTCGCCTTTTATATGACACGGAATGTACAGAAAACAAAGTGTCCAACAATTGTTTTGTTGTTGCGTATGTATTCTTTGCAGCGGTAACGTAATAGCTTAGCCGTTGCCTTGCAAAGAAAAGGGGTTACACATACAGACACACAGATTAATGGAACGAATTTACGAGTGCGCGGTTAAGATGGGCTCAAGGCGTCATGATATACACAAGAAATTTCATAAATACTGGTTCAGGCATTCAAATGTTGATGGCCGGGGCATGTACAGAAACACACAGATAGCATTGTGATCACATAAGCCTACTTTTATCTTTATCGAAATATGGAAAGTAGGGCAAAACTGGTCTAAAGTCTCTTGTCCTGATATATGTGGCGTGTTTTTTTTAAAGAATCCACTTTCACTTTAATGGTGCTATTAGAAAGAGCGGCTACCTTTTCCCCCTTGCGTGATTCGATACTGTTCTCCCCATTCGCATGCGACATAAGGTTTAGTGGTGCATTACCAGTCACGTGACACCGCTGTAAATCGCGCTCTATTTTGTCAGCCATTATTACAATTTTTTAGAAGGCAAAATGTGCGCAGAGAGACGCGGTTACATTTACGGTCAAATTTAAATCGATATTCACCTTATATTTTGTTAAAAATATCATTAACACTCATGGAGCTGAGCCCTTCTTGAGAAGCCGCCAATTGTGCAGCTACTCAAGAACTTCCCAGCATTTTATGGAACCCGAAGGTTCATTACCGTGTTCACAAGAGCCCTCCACTGGTCCCTATCCTGAGCCAGATCAGCCCAATCCATACCATCCCATCCTACCTCTCTAAGATCCATTTTAATATTGTCCACCCATCTACATCTTGATCTTCCCAGTGGTCTCTTTCCCTCTGGCTTTCCCACCAATATCCTATACGCATTCCTCTTCTCCCCCATTCGTGCTGCATACCTTGCCCTTGTTAAAAATATGTCATGAAAATTACCTCAACTAACCCAGTGCGGTTTTAGTTGCAGCCAAGCGTACATTTCAGTTTCCTTTCTGTTTGCTAATGAGCAGTTCGTGGTTGGAGACGTCCTGACAGTCTGCAGTAAAACGTCTATGTATAACATAGTCCGTCAATAATGCAACACATTGTTCCTTCTCTTTCACTTACACTTTTAAAACAATATGTTTCGGCCCTAGATGGCCATCTTCAGGTGTCTTAATATATTAAAACTGCTACATTGCATTAATATCCGCTAAAGTCACACGATGTAAAAGATGAACCTGTAGTTCCAAACAAGTGGAAGACGCCCATTGTGAGATGGAATAGAATTTCACAAAAGTAATGGTAATTTTAATAGAAAATTTTAATGATTTTGTTTTATTATATTAAGTGGACTATAACATGTGATTCAAACGCATATTAATGCAGTGTGGCAGTTTTGAGACAAGACACCTGAATATGGCCATTTAGGGTCGAAACATGTTGGATTAAAAATAAAAGTGGACGAAAAAGGAACAATTTGTTGCATTATTGACGGACTGCAGTAATTTTTTCATGGCTGTTCCCGACAGTCGCGCGGTCATAGCAATCAATAGGCCCGTACAGGAATCTCTGGTTCAATTCCCGATCGGAGCATTGGTGTATTCTATGTGATATTGTGAATATAGAAGCCTTAACGGGACACAGACTGTCTTCTTATGCCGGTGACGAACATTCTATAGTAAATGATTCGTTTATTTCCATTAATTAAACCTAATTCATTCATTCAGCCGGTCACAGTAGCCACGAGGTCTAAAGCATGGATTGTCTTCGCTCGCTCGGACTCTGGAATCGTGGGTTCGAATCCCACTCAAGGCATGGATGTCTGTGTGCGTTTATTCTGTGTTTGTGTTGTTCTGTGTTTAGGCAGAGGCCTTGCGTCGAGCTGATCCCCCATCCAAGGATTCCTACCGTCTGTGAAAAATGATTACGGAACTGTATATGAGGCCAGGGCCCTGAATAGGCTGGAAGAGATTGACCAAAAAAACGTTCATTCATTTAGTCAATCGTGCGACCATTTAAGCACCCGTTTAGTCATTCAGACAATCAGCCGAACAGCCTGCCAATCAGTCACTTAGTCAACCGGTCAGCCGTGCAGCAGTCACTGAGTCGGAGTCACCTGGTCAGTCAGTAAACCAGTCGATCTTCCTCTCGACCAGTCACTTAGCGGGTAATTTGTTTAGTGAATCGGTCGAGTGACTAATAATTCAGTAATTCAGTCGACAGACTACTCAGCGAGTCCGTCAGCCTATCAGTTGCTTCGTATGGGAAAGGCTAACATTTTAAACTGATTTGTCTACTATCGTGACTGACTTAACAAAAGCCCCTTATCTAAACTTTCATCAATGTAAGATTCCAGCTAAATTTGATAAGAAAAACGAAGATATAGAATCCAAACTGCACAACTTTTAGCTTCTTAAAAGAATAATAAACTTGCGCTTTTAGGAAAGTTCCAAAAGGAAACACTCGTCAATATTTTATAAAATCCTAACCGTACCTTGTGTCCTACACGGCTCGGAAAGCTGGACTTTGTCTGAACAATAAATAAAACGAAACTAAACTTCGTGGTTTTAGTCTGCAAGCGAACTATACCGACCGAGCGACCGCCGCTTGTCGGCAAAGTTAGTGCCAACTTTTGAGGATAGAGGGTGTCGCGTGGTCAGCGCAACGGATCCCCACGGCCGTTAACTTCGGTTTTCAAGACAGGAGCCGCTATTTCCTTGAAATAGCTCCTCAGTTATCCTCGCGAGGCTGAGTAGATCCCCGCTTCAGACCCACTACTTCTCAGAAAATCTGGTAGCGCCGGGAATCGATCCCGGACCTCTGGAACTGTAGGCAGGAACTCTGACCACTAGACTAGACGGTGTTGAACAATAAAAAAAATACGATTTCTAATAGCGTAGTAAGGTACGTAACATTAGAAATGAATGGAGACGTAATAAACGCATACAACAAGATCTTAATATTTTCTTATTATAATGAACGATTAGAAATATCGGGAAAATTGGTGCGGGTATGTAGGAATAATAAAGGAAGAGCAGATCCCGAAATGCGTATCGACCCAGTGGGAGCAGCAGTTTTATTAGGAAACGGAGCCTGCCAAAACCCAAAGCGTAACTATTATGAGGATGGTAAAGCTTAGACAAGTGCTTTAAAATAAGCTACGATTCGTTTACGGCTCCAAAGGAAAAGTTCACTTGATCCTGGCTTGATATGTTTATCTTTTAATATATAGAACATAACAACACATTGCTGGCAGGCACTTATAAGGATACTCATAATTTAAACTTGTATACACGTTTAAAATAATTCTAGTAGCCTGCATTTCCAGAAAGCGTACTTCGATTTCTATACTCCATTGTACCCGATGTTCATTTGCTGCATATCCAACGTTACATACATTACGTATAAGCTATTCTTGTAACAGGCGTGAAGGCCCATAGGGTTGTGAGACGCCGAAGATCCAACATTTTCTCTAGATATTCGGCTCACAGATGGCGGTAAGTTTGTCAGCCTTACGCGCCGGCCGCTCTTTATCCCCAGTAAGACACTTGGTACTCATTTCTGTTAGAGGCTGAGTCGACCCCAGGGCATAGTGAAGCTAGAAGGATTATGTCAATTGAAAAACCCAATGACCTCATCAGAAATCGAACCCGCGACCTTCCGGCTTGTAGCATAGTGTCTCAATCATCCACAAAATTTTCTCTCTTGTATTTTTAGATACAGGTCTACGAAATATTGGAAAAAGTCTCCATTAAAAATCGGATATTTTAGTGCAGCCTATATATTACTTCGTAGGATATGAGGTTGTCAGCGGTCGTTATGACGAGCTGTTACCTGAGATAGTACGCCATGTAGTTCGGAGGAATATATCACCTCCATCTTCAGGGTTGAAGAAGAAGCCAAGCAAGAAACCAGCATGGAAACTCTGTATGCCACCTGCTTTCACGTTGGTTTGTTGCTTGGCTTATTCTTCGTCCTTGAAGATGGAGGCAGTATCTTCCTCTGAAACGTAAGTTGAATTTGAACGGACTACACGGTATAATATTCCAAAAGATAGAAGCTTTTATATTATTCTCTTTGACGTTTCTTCTGCGAAGAACCGTTTTTAATATCATGGACCAAGTTGAGTTTGAATCGATTGTATATACCCGATAACCTTTATTCTATGGTTCGATACCAGATGTTGTCGATGTCTTTTGACATTAAAGCTTTTGAGAACAAATGAACCTCAGCACACACAAAACTTACATCTTTCATAACATAGTCTAGTTATACATAGAGCTCCTATCTGCCGTGCAGGTACCGCTGGTTTTTTATTTTACTTCCTGATGGGAAATTAACCGTGAAACGCCATGTAAAGGTTTAGTTTCGTCATTACCGGTCAGATAAATCGGTTATCAGAAAGTGTGAAAGGAGTACGTAACAGTGAAATTATACTTAGTGAATTCAATGATGAGGAGTCTACCTTGTAGTGTTGGCAATTGCTCAGTCGGCCAAGAATTTTCCTGCTCCTAGGAAGCCCGAAAGTTAATTACCTTGTTCACAAGGTCATGCAGGAGCCGGGATAGCTCAGTCGGCATAGCGACTGGCTATGGGCTGGATGACCGAGGGATCGGAGTTCGAGTCCTTGAAGGGTCAAGAATTTTCTCTTCTCCAAGTCGTCCAAACCGTCTCTGGGGCCACCCAACTTCCTACCGAAAGGGTACCCGGAGCTGTTTTCCGGGAGTAAAGCGGCCGGGGCGTGAACTGACCACTCAACTCCAGCTAGTGCCGAGGTCAAGAAAATGTGGATTTGTAAATTCACTCCCCCATACGCCATCATAACGTAGTGCTTAATTAGTTAAGCACAGGGACAACTTTACCTTTACAAGTTCCTACCATTAGGCCGCATTCTGAGCAAGTTCTTTCCACTACACACTGTAAGTCATGACTTGTTTCTCGAAGCTCCATTTTGCTTCTGTCCTCCCATTTATGTCTAGGTCTCCCATATGTTCTTTCCGTGAAGGGGGAGTTGTCCGGACTAAAATCATTGACTTAATTACCCTACCAATATAAAGTGAAGTAAACTTTACGAAGGTCGGTCACGGTAGCAGAGCGGTGTAAGGCATGTACTGTCTTCGTTCGCTTGGAAACCGGGATCGTGGGTTCGAATCCCACTCAGGGCATGGATGTTTAGTTTGTGTGTGTGCGTTTTTTTTTTTGTGTTTGTGTACAGGTAGAGGCCTGCGACGAGCTGGTCACCCGCCCAAGGATTCCTACCGAATGTGTAAGATCTAGAAAATCCGTAGTGAACGGAGAAGTTCATGGAGGTAGGCCTAGGCCCACTGGGGCTGTAGTGCCAAGCAAAAAAAAAAAAACTTTACGAAAGATGAAAAAGTATGTTAATGGAGGTTCGGGTTTCCTCTTTCCTTACAAAAAAGATTCATGGAGTGATAAAAATACCCGGCAGATAAGGAATGTCTGATATCTCCATGAGGCTCTGTCGAGACTGGAACCTGTGGCCTCCAAAACACAAATCAGAATGAATTATTATTATTATTATTATTATTATTGGAGGGGGTGTGTTCCCCATGCACCGCGACTAATAGTCTATTGTACGTCCCCCTTTGATTATTCTACAAGTCGCCATACCCTGCCGGTACTGGTGCTCGCTATCAGCCCCGTTCAGCCAGCAAGGCTGGCAGTGGTACCCGATAACTTCCCTATCTACCGGAGGCATTGAAAACTACTTGGGCGAGAAACTTTGCCTAATTTTGCTCAGAGGTCTTCTAGAGACATGAGGATCTTTTACGTGCCGTAAATCTACGACAAAGGACCCACGGCTTTAAGTCCCTCCCGGAGGACTTGTTCCCTGAATTTTTCCGCCCCTAAAAATTCCACGCCCTCCGCCGGTTTGAACCCGCATACCTTGAGTCATGAAGTGGGAACGTTACCCCTAGACTACGGAGGCCGCTTCATACTTCTATGCCAGAGTCTCGTTATTTCTTCGACAGAGGATTGTTCACTTTTTACAAACGTTGAAAATTCACGAACGTCCGTTATTGGTCAATGCGTAATGCAAATTACAGAAGAGCAGTTTTTTCGCGGTGGTTTCGGTTGGTAGTCTTCTGTTTCTCCCGTCCAATCAATGTTCATCCGGAATTTGCGCAATCTCTGCTCGGATTATCCAATAGCAGAGAGGAATGCGGATTATCCAATGATACGTGTTTCGAGTAACGCCTCTACCAATCACATGACGCTGTGGTTTCACTTCCTTGCGTCTCTGGAAAGGCTTTAAGCCTGATATTGATCCCGTCCCTGAAGTGGTTACGGAAAAACACTAGAGGAATATTCAGAGAATGAGTGTCTAGTTCTTGGCGACTTCCAATAACGATTTTCCCACACACTTGGCCTTGTGACTAGAGAATGAATGTTCGAGGACCAGTCGCAATATAAAGATAGGTTTCGCTTGCTTTCATTAGAACGCAGACATAGCAGAACGAAATTAATAACAGATTAAACTTTGTTGATAACCAATAAGAACATGGAGAAATTTCAAGAACAATGTTCCAAGGAGAATATTTTTATTTAAGGCTGAGGAAGGGAAAAGATGTTGAACGCGATCATGAACTTCTAATTTTCACATTCTGCAATCAGTGGAGTGTTCATAATTGTGATACAATGAACAGGTCATGTAGCACGCATGGGAGAAATGAACAAATTCTATAGTATTTTAGTCAATATCCCTCACGGGAAGAAATTTTGAAATTTGGAGATATACCTCAACTCCCTCCTAGGCTTTCATGGGCAAATTTACCTTACCTCAAAATAAGAACCCAACTTCCACAGTTACGAAAAACAACAGGGAAGTGGTTTCATTTTGTTTGATTCCACAGAAGAATTAATCCGTGGCCTGTAGTCCGTAAGCGAACTATACCGACCAAGCGACCGACGCTTGTCGGCGAAGTTAGTGCCAACTTTTGAGGCTAGAGAGTGTCACGTGGTCAGCGCAACGGATCCCCACAGCCGTTAATTTCAGTTTTCTAGACCGCAGACGCTATTTACTTGAAATGGCTCCTCAGTTTTCCTCACGAGGCTGAGTGGACCCCGTTCCAGACCTACTACTTCTCAGAAAATCTGGTAGCGCCAGGAATCCAACCAGGGACCTCTGGATCTGTAGCCAGGAATTCTGTCCCGTAGATCATAGAGGTGGTCCACAGAAGATTTATTAAGTGTTATTGTAAAAGAGTAATGTATATTGCCGGTCACGGTAGCCGAGCGGTCTGAGGCATGTAGGCTACTGTCTTCGCTAGCTCGGAAGCCAGGATCATGGGTTCAAATCCCATTCAAGGCATGGATGTTTGATATGTGTATGTGTTTATTCTGTGTTTGTGATGTCCTGTGTTTAGGTAGAGGCCTTGCGACGAGCTGATCAGCCGTCCAAGGAGTCCTACCGTCTGTAAAATGATCAAATGAAAAACAACCTCGACACCGTAAAGATATAAGAGGAACGGATTAAATAAGAAGGCCGCGCCATAGCTCAAGCGGTTAGTCGCTGGCTTCCCACCGCGGCAGCCCGGGTTCGATCCCGGGTCTGGTCAAGTGGGATTTGTGGTGGACAAAGTGGCGCTGGGGCAGGTTTTCGCCGAGTACTTCGGTTTCCCCTGCCAATCTTCATTCCACCAATTGCTCCACAATCACCCTCACCTGTCATCTGGGGCTGGTACAATAGGTCAGAAGTGGCCGCAGTACAAGGGACTTAGTACCACCCCACTAGCAATAAAGGAAACATAAGGAAGAAATATATATTAAGGAATAGACCATAACGTAATTATTGTGGAGGCCATGATGACAAATAGTTTGCTCACCTGCTGCGAGCCGCAGGTCTAGTAGCAATAGCACGATCAGCCCTATGATCAAAGCTCTTAAACAGTGGAACGAGAACAGCTGTTCTTTATTTGCTGCAAATTAATTTACGCTATTCTTTGATCAGTGGATCGTAACCCATAAGTTGAAAAGTACTGGTGTATATAACCCCAAACCTCGGCAACCCTTTACGTTTATAAATCTCAGAAAAGCTAATAAACTCATCATATATATATATATACCCCTCCCCCACATAAATTCATACGCGTACATGCGCACATGGCTTGTGTCGCCTCTGGATGCCTCTTTCGCGTCGCGGTGTTCTGTTGTTGAAAATATGATACCCATGTTTTTGCTGGTGGAGGGACATATAAAGAAAGAGAACAAGAAGGAAAAATGAGATAAATGACAACACAGGTGCCGTGTCTAAATGTGCACTGGCTTCTCGCCAGATCCAGACAAACGGGCTAGCGAATGACAGTTGCATTCTCTTTTTTCTTCCTATCAGTATGTCCTGAGAATCGCGATTCTATTTTACAAGAATTACACACCCTCAGACTTTTCTAAACATGGCAATACCAAGGTCAAGTGCTATTAAAGTCTCAACGAACATGATCTTTCTTAGTCATACACATGAATCTATAATTCCTCTCTAAAATTACTTCCTGCTACGAAACAAATGCTCAGATACGTTTGTTATGTATTTAAAACACTAAGCTGCAGGAAGTTCTCTGAACGGAATGCAGATGTCACTACTAAACTACTTCAGACGTGTCTAATGCAATGACACGGAGTAAATCCTCAAATACGAGTTAATCGTTCTTTAATTTTAATCTTAATACTGCGATTTTCTTCATAATGATATCCTTTACTGCACGTTTTTATGTTGAAAGTTTAAATGATACAAATTATTAATTCACAGTGTCAAGATATTGGCAGGGGAAACCAAAGTACTCGGAGAAAACCCGCCTCAGCCTCACTTTGTCCACCACAAATCCCACTTGACCATACCCAGGATCGAACCCGAGCCGCCGCGGTGGGAAGCCAGCGACTAACCGCTTGAGCTATGGGGCGGCCATAGCATTGATTTAATAAATTTATCGCTTCTTTCAATCGCTATATGTTTCGGTTCCTCGTGTCACCATCACTGGGTTCGTGAGTAAATAAATATTGTATTATTACTTAAATGCAGAGTTAAATAGATCCACTTTTACAAAGACAATTGTCATAATAAATTCCTATGTTTAAGTGTAAAAAACATAAAATTTTGCTCCGTGTTTGTGGTCTTAACCAATAATAACGGCTTCTGGATTGGATGATTGGATTTAGTTACACCCTCTTTACAATTTCTCTTAATCACAATCAATTACAACAGCTCACAATCAGTGACTGTCTAAGACTCCATCCATTCCTTGCTGAACTACGAGTGTCTTCTTTTCTAGTCTTTCTTCAGGGTTAATTTACGTCTGTCTTTAACGACGACTGACTTATAAATGGCTTCTCATTTCAAAATGAATCACTTGTTAGCTGAACGGCCGCTTATATAGCTTAGCGGTAACCTAGAAAAATGTTTGTTGCTTGTTTGATTACACGGAAACGTGTTTTGTACTGAGTTGGCTTCTAGGAATCTACTTCCATGGAAACGTGTGTTCACTTCACAGCAACGATGTGGTTTCCACGAGCCTACATCTTCCATTCTCGTATACTAGGGTACGTTTGTTTAACACCCAGTAATGGTTTGTGCCCAAGAATAGCATCTCCATGGAAACGTGTCTGCCAGTTCGTTTCCTAGAAACGGCCTATATGTCACAATATGAATTATAGTGGGAGACCTTTAAAATGTGTAATTTGCTCTGTGGGTGTTACGTAAAATTGATTATACTGTGTGTTCCCAGCAGTCCAATCAACGTTCCCTCTTCCCTAGCTCTGCGACCCAGCCTGCCTTCTGGATCTACTGCTGTGGAGTGGGAGGAGAAAGGATGCATCTAAAACTGTAATTAAGAATGCGTGGAGCTTTACCTTCACACTCCTATACTCTTGCATGGCGTTGTACTCAGGTGAAGGTAGAGCTTTGCCTTAATTTACGTGTGTGCTGAACACAGTGGATTTCGTTTAAACCTGAAAACCGTTCTGAATAAATTAAAATAGGCAATTCTTTACGGAGGGAAACCCTTCTCTCTGATATCTGCATTGTTCACTTAACTGATTAGGAGAAAGGAACGTTTAGATTATGTAGCAGAGAAGAATGCATATTATGTTAAGAAATTTCGGCTTAAAATATATTTTCTTGAATTGTCCGTCATACCAAGAAGAGAGCGGAAAATTCTATTTCGTGACAGGAAAATTTGGAGCCATGAAGCTAACCTATAACTACTTTATTTTAAATGCCTGTAGAGAGGATATAAACAGGGACCAGATAAAGGGTTGGACAAGTGAAAAACTTGGACCACAATGAGCCAATGGTCGTAACAAATGATTTGCAATATTCTGAACCAAATTTTCACACCTAACCACCAGAAAGAGGGTTACACAACTCCCAGAATCGTGAGAGAGTAAAATATGGTCATGAGTTCCTCAGGAACCGGAAACTAAGAATTACCGTACTGACGAAGACCAGCTATAATTTACCTGACCGACACCTAATATCCCTTCACTCCTTTTGTGACAGCAAAACTGCATCACTGTACGTGTATTGTATTACTCTTACTTTACTGATTTCATCACCGCTCGTTGTTCTGCTGACAGAAACAAAAGCATTGCGTTAGCCGCACCAATGGGAACTTTCCCTGCTGGAGTCCAACAGAAGGCCAACATTTTTACGTCATTGCTCAGCACGTGCTTACAAACAATCGATTGATATCGCGAAAGAAAAATAGTTTTATACTCACGACCTCACATTTCATATTAGTTGCATATAGTTCTACTATACTTAAATTTTTGGCTGTGAAAATATTATTCAATAAAAGAATGCTTGCCTACATGACTGCCTGAATCCTAAAACTCCAACCTTCAACACCAATATCAGTCGATTAATGGTGACATAGGATCGTCATTAGACCTATTTATTGATTGAGAATACTGTCATTATTTAATTATTGTAGACGGGGTTTGGATGAATAATTGGGTTTATTGAACTCTTACAGATCCGCGATTTCAAGTAATTGTGACCATCTCACTAATTCACATACTTCACAGTCTTCTCAGCCTTCTGTGTCTTTATTAGCCGTTGCTCGGTAGAGGCTTTCATCGACGGACGTTCCTCTTCCTCTGGGTTCCCGAACTGTCGCCGTGCCTCAGCTACCGGCTTCTCACAGCAACAGCTCACAACTGAACCCCAGCGGTTATCTAATTAACTCACTAACTCACCAACTAACGGACTCCAATCCACTGACTGACTGAACTCCTCACTATCCTAACATCTCGGGACAGGCTATACAGAAAACACCCTTGCTCTGTTGCTGCCTACGGGCCGTTTTCTAGTTGTTTGTTTCGCTGTCATTGCCTAGCAACGGGCTTACCGACTGAATTGAAGGAAAACGTAATAACATGAGAATGGGTGAAAGGCAAGGTGAAGTTGCCCTGTGCTTAACTAATTAAGCACTATGCCATGAAGGGCTATGGGGCAGTTGATATATAGATACACATTTTTTTGACCTCGGCACTAGCTGGAGGTTAGCGGTCAGCTTCATGCCCCGGCCGCTTTACCCTAGGGGATTTGGAAGCTTCATAATTTGTGCTGATGACAATGAGAAGGTGTTGAGTACGATATGGAGTACGTACACGATTCTAGTCGGAAAACCTGGTGGAAAATGGTCGTTGAAGAGACGTCGGTGTAGGAACTGGATATGATATTGGATCATAAATAAATGGAGTGGGAAGTTATAGGTACAAATGATTCTGAGTGGCAGAATCGTGTGATCATAGCAAATGAACATTCGGGACCATAAAAGGCATGTAATTTCCTGACCATCTGAGCGACTACCAGTTTATCATGTAACAGTCGACTCGTTGGAGTTAAATTCGTCTTGCTGGCAATGCTCGTGGGTGTAGAAACGTGGGTTTATTACCTGGCAACGAATGAAGCAGTTTACTTCACTGACGTGCTGAAATGCGGGGTCTGTACGCAAACTTGTACTCTTCTCCAAGTATAATTAGAATGATCAAGTCAAGGAGGGTGAGGTGGGCAGGGCATGTAGCACAAATGGGGGAGACGAGGAATGCGTATAGGATATCGGTGAGGAATCCAGAAGGAAAGAGACCACTGGGAAGACCAAGGCGTAGATGGGTGGACAATATTAAAATGGATGAGATGGCATGGTTTGGATTGATCTGGCTCAGGATAGGGGCCAGTGGAGGGCTCTTGTGAACACCGTAATGAACTTTCGGGTTCCATAAAATGCTGGGAAATTCTTGAGTAGCTTAAGAATTGGCGGCTCCTCCAGAAGGGCTCAGCTCCACGAGTAAGTTAGTAAGTAGGTAAGTTACTTAAACCTCAAGCGGCCTCCGTAGTCTAGGGGTAACGTTCCCACCTCATGACTCAAGGTACGCGGGTTCAAACCCGGCGGAGGTCGTGGAATTTTTAAGGGCGGAAAAATTCTGGGAAGAAATCCTCCGGGAGGGACTTTAAGCCGTGGGTCCCGTGTCATAGATTTACGGCACGTATAAGATCCTCATGTCTCTAGGAGACCTTTGAGCAAAATTAGGCAACAAGTTTCCAGCCCAAGTAGTTTGCAATGCCTCTGGTAGATGGGGGAAATATTAGGTACCGAGGGCCGACTTCGTTGGCTTAACGGGGCTGATAGCACGCACCAGTACCGGTAGGGTATGGCGACAGTAGAAATTAAAGGGGGACGCACAATGGACCAATAACTGGTCTAAGTCCATGGGGAAACCCACCCCCTCTAATAATAATAATAATAATAATAATAATAATACTTAAACCTCCTTCTCCTTCTGGTGTCTGTGTAGCCCTTCGCTGCGCCATTGCGTTTAATGTATCTTGACATTTGAAGGATTGGTCCATTTTTTCCTTTTTAGACGAACTTCTCGCGTCGGTAACTGAATATGTGACTCCGTGCAGTGTGTTAAAACTTACTGACACTTTAGAGAAACGTACTGCCTCCATTATCACCGTAGAAGTTATACCCCGAACATAGAAGCATTTATTTTCCCAGAAACTTGTAATCTTCATAGTCACAACCGGTGTAACCTTAAATCTTACATAGCATGTGATGTACTTGCGACGCATGTACGTGAAAGGAGAGAACATTACCGAGAAGTTTCCTGAAATTGTCCACGAATAATAGCAATACCAGCGTATTAGCCTGCTTTCCTTGTCTTGGAAAAGTAAGAGTCGCCGTGTGAGAATACCTTAGATTGGCCCGCCTGCCAGTGGTGTCGGAGAAGTTGCCGAATGATCACGGCGCTGCGAAACTCTCTAGCAGCCTTTAGGTAAGGATCAGCACTCGTTATAGGCCCAGTAACTTCCAGCTTTCGCAAAATATGAGGACTTGTTGAGTAGCCTACCGGATATTGCCTGCTCATGAAAGAATCTACTGTGTTCCTCAACATGTGGGACTTGACTGTCGCCTGAGTGAGGCGTGAAGTCTTGAAAATGATAATTTACATTACTGTTTAATGTATCGAAATGTATATAATTGTGAAGACACGCTTTTTTCGAAAATAGAAACTTTATTGTCACTATAGTTGGACTATATTCTTTGATAAATGACAGCAAGACACAAAATACAGAAGGTTAAGAATCGCTGCTCTACCCCATGGAGTCAGTTCAGAAAGCGCTGTTAAATCAACCAGGTTGACAGAGCTGCCATGTAGCTTTCGTATACGACAGGTTGAAGAGAGTTTAGACAAGTCTCCAATGGCACGCTTCATAATTAATTTCATGAAACTTGTCGACTAAGATGTATAATATTGACATTTTCTTCCGTCTATGGATTAGGTTGAAACTTCAGCTTAACGTCAAGTCCATTCTCTGAATGCTGTCTCTATATCTTAATTTCCATATGACGTGCAATGAAGAGCTCTGTTTGTAGTGTTCTGCTACTCATAGTACCACCTTAACTATTTTCGTCTGTGGTTTTATTCCATTCACTGGATGAGTATTCAGTTATCTGCGTATGTCTTCATTGTTAATTTTGTCAAATCTTGCCCAGTTCTTGACACTTCTTAAAAATTTCATTTCCGTTTGTTCAATTTAATATATTTTTATTCTTCTTAACAAAAGTTTTAGTAACTCCACAAAGTAGAGTGCTTTAAAAACTGATAGTTACTTGAAGAAAGCAGTCTTCTGGGATTTGGCACCGTGTATATGTGGTGTTAACCGACGTTTCGGAGGAACGTATCGCCTCCANCCTCAAATCTTTGATAGTTACTTATCTGGCTAGGAATTTCTTCACAATTTATGAAACTCAAATATCAGTATTGTTTTTCACAAGAACCCTGAAATGGAACCTAGTATGGGCCAGCTAAATCCAGTCTATACATCTATATCGTACGCCTTTAACATCGACTTTAATACTATCCTTCTATCGACACCTAGGTCTATCAAGTTCTCTCTCCTCTTCTGGTTTCTTGACTGAGATCACTCATTTCGCATGTGCACCCTGTGTGCTACATGGATTGCAATCTCATTCTGTGAATAATATACCTGTTGAAGAGTACTAATCTTGAAGTTCCACAATGGGTAATTTTCTCGATCCTTCTCTTACTTCTACTCTAGACCAAAACATTCTCTTTTGTAGTTTGTTCTCAAACCCCAGATTGGAATACTCATACAATAACG
Organism: Cryptotermes secundus; assembly: GCF_002891405.2. Lineage (NCBI taxonomy): Eukaryota > Metazoa > Arthropoda > Insecta > Blattodea > Kalotermitidae > Cryptotermes > Cryptotermes secundus. The sequence goes on from NW_019744113.1 coordinate 125,925, forward strand.
AACCTAATCACCGGGTTGATGCTGACGGCGGACACTACCCTCTGATCTTGCAGATATTTTGCTGCTGACGCGGGTTCGCGTACTTAACATGTTTCTGCCGTACCCTCTCTGGAAGGACTGGGCTTCGCCACAAAGAAGGGGGAGCCATTAGTTACAGCCACGTGTCCAGTTCCCGTCCCATGTGCACCCCATGTGGCCTATAATATGACAGTCGGCTGAGTATAGCTTGGGGTCTCTCGTACAAGCACATGTTGCTATTTCAGACTGCATCAAGAATTTATAGCAGAACTGTCATTCGTGATTATTTTTATTTGTTAGCTCCAATCTTGTTAAAACCACCTACACATTTCCGTAGTAACTACTTCAATTAGGAGAACGATCTTGAAACTTTACATAAGAGATTTAAAATTTTTATTTTCAAGGTTATAAAATCATATATTTCGTTCACTTTAATTCCGTTTAATATTGATATTAGTTAAGGACTAAAATATGATACTTTCCGAACATATGAATGTAGCTTAACAATTTGTTTCTGGACAAGAACTCTGTTCCGTGGGGTTAGTTAGCTGAGATAAAAATATGTTCAGTGACGCCCTGTAGTGATGCATAAAATATACAGACTCTGCTACACCTTATACAGTCGTTTCATACATCTCACTTATTTAGAAGAAAGTAACTAAAAATATGAGAATGGGCAACTATTTCGTTTCTGCCGTTTCAAATGACAGAGTTCGTGTGACTTTCCTATCACAAACCTGATAGCCCCTTAATTTGTAAGTTGTTACATATACCTACTTCCGGTCTAGAAAACATAGATTAACGACCGTGGGAATCCGTTGCGCCGACCACATGCCATCCTCTATCCGCTAAAGTTGGCATTAACTTCGCCGACAAGCGGCGGTCGCTCGGACAGCATAGTTCGTTTGTGGACTAAAGGCCACGGAGGACATATACTTACTTTGCAGAAAGAGGTAATGCTTGAATGGAACGCCTCATCGTAATGCCACCCCTCAGTGACACCCTTTCTTAGTCTTACCGGAGGGAACAGTGGTGTATCATCTGTTTTAGGAATTAATTTTACTGTAATACAATTGTATAACTTATCTCATTACCAGGGCCCGGATTTAATGACCTGAAAATATTTAAAAAATGACCTATAAAATGATGGAAAAAATCCAGAAAAATGACCTAAAATATGACCCAAAAATATAATATGCAGGGCTCGGATTTTGATGATCTGAAAATATTTAAAAAATGACCTATAAAATGACCGAAAAAATCCAGAAAAATGACCTAAAGGAGAAATGAAAGAACACTTCGCTTCCATGTTATTCACATTTCAGAAAACATACGAAGAAAAATTCCCTAAAATGGCAAAAAAAATGACAAGAAATACCCTTAAAAGTCCAAAAATTTACCAAAAAATTACCCCAAAAATGAAAAAAAGACCTTAAACCTAAAGATATCAAAAAATAACAAAAAATTACCTATAACATTTACATTTCTGTTCATTACAGTATAAGAATCACATATGTAGAAAGAACAATATTTTTTACTTTTCTGGAAATTCACCAATACCTTGTGTTACGATTTTTATGAGATATTGAACTGTTATTAAACTGTCTTCCAGTGACTGATGCATCAATGCCTATCACCAGACATTGGGTAGTTTTTGGAATAAGTTTGAAGTTGTTATTTACACCAAAATTGTAATTATAAATGTCAATTCTTGGTTTTAAATTCGATGACCTTGAAATAATCCAAAATATTTAATTCAGGTCCAGACTCAGGAAACTTAATTATTTCGCAAGTCCTAAATAAAACTTTTGCTAATATCTTAATAATTTATGTAAACCGCTCTACGTATGTATTTTTAAGCACAGTAGCACAACTACGAGGTCACTAATGCTTTATTTTAATATTTTAGTAATTAAAATAGGAATGGGGTGAAATGTTCTGGCCTGAGTTTCTTACCATTTACCGGCTAATTTCCAAAGCAGTTGCTTTCTGGTCATTTACGTTCGACATCATAAATCATTTTTTACTCTCCCTTTAACTGAAGGGGAAATAAATGAAATGGTGCTCTACAGATGGAATTTACCTATAAAGAGCATAATGATATCCTAAACTGACGTTCAAAAAAAAAAAAAAGGAAAAAGAAATTTCGTTCATACATTTAACACTTGCCGAAACTGACACCCGTTCATGCTCTTGCCTAAAATACTACTGGTCTCTAAGCTGCAGAGATGTGTTGATATTCTTCTGCCTGGTGCCTGAAATAATTAATTGGTACGTACGTGAACGCCCCGAACAGAATTCCTAAAGAAAGCGAGAAAAACAATAAAGCATATACATAACATTAGAAAATCCACACAAAAAAGTCCCATTATTGATTGTATATATTTGTTTGTTCTGTGTAGGTGAAGACAGTCACACACGCACACGCACAAGCACTCTAATTCAGGCACAGTGGTGAGTGAGATGTTACTTGGAGACATCAACATCTCTGGTCTGCTCCTAGAACTCACATTTTCTGTTGTCTCTTCAGTTAAATATCACCGAATTTTTATAACGGTGTTATACGTTAAGATGAATGCTATAATTCCTTTCTTAGATTAACTGATAAATCTTGCCTTAAAGTGTAGTATTTGGGTTTCATTTATTAGCAAAATTGCCGTTGTTTTATATCTGTAACATATGAAAATCTACACGGAATCTTATCATCTTTTGTTTCCTAAAATAGTGTATTTATTTTAATCTATTCGACAGCACTTTATCCCTGTGAAGAAAATATATTTTTCAATATGAAGTAAAATTATCGTTTACAAATTTTAGCTCTTACTTAGGTATACCAGCTGTACCAATTTTAATATTCTGTAAATTAACAATTTAATTGCAGAATTAAACACTTGTTCAATTTAACTTCTACAGTAAAGATTTAACAATGCATGCCTTATAAATTAATATAAATGTCTATGATATGGACTTAATATTAGGTATAGAAATATTTTAATATTTACACTGTATACAATGGATATTTTACGAGCCTATGGATGCCACTGCAAGTAATTAATCACAGCTTTAAAGTTGAAATATAATAAGTTGCAAAAGGAAAAGTTACTATTAATTACTGAAAAGTTATTTCATAATTACTTTCTAAACAGAGTTTAGAAACATTGTCCTCAACAAACCAACAAATCAAACAGCCGATTATGCAAACAGGTTATACACCAACAAACTTGGAAACACTCCCAGTTAATACTTATACAAATAATTACTCTAAGAAAATACTCACACTATTATATAAAATGAAAAAATGAAATCCAAACACTACATCCAAGATCGAACTACGAGAATTTAATTTAAGAAAACTAATGAAAGGAGACACAGTGGGAGTGAGACAATGCATGCAGCAAAAGTGAGCAATCTCTTCACGTGTATCTAAAGAACAATTCACTGTATGTCCAGTGATTTAGGACAGTACCTGATATTTGCTTTACATTTTAGCAACAGATTTCGGAACATTCATTAAATATGATTCATTATTTTCCTATTCTTTTGGCCCGACAAGTACCATGAATGAATGAATGAATGTAAAAGGGGTGGGCCTTCTTGGCCCTTGCACCGCGACCACAGTGATCCTACAAATTTTTCATTTATTTATCTATCTTTTGTCATTTCATCCTGATGTTCCCTCCCTAGTGTCTCCCAATTTTATTTTTTAATAAATAAGTGAAAAATCACCCACACGTGTAGGAAAAGAGATAATAATCACACCAGTTGCCTAGCAACAACAGATAGTTGTCTCAATAATAATAATAACCAGCAAACCCAGCACCAAAAGTCTGAAATCTTCACAGCAAACTCCACCACCGTGCACATGTATCGAGTGTTCATTTAACAGTGTACCCATTCAAGAACTCGTTTTTCTCAGAAGGAGCCGTTTCGGTATTTCAATGAGCAGCTCACCTTTCAAAGCAAACTGTATAACACTTCCTCGTTTTGTGTTCGTCGTACATTTTGGTACCACAGGACAGAACTGTATTTAAAAGGGTGATCAGGGTTTTAACTTCCATCCTAAAAGTGATAACAATTTTTTTATAAAAATATTTACTTAGAAAAAAATATTTAGCGATACGGGGGGCATTTGTGAATCTATATTAGTTGGATGAGGGGCTATGCTACAAGCAGGAAGGTAGCGGGTTCAAGTCCCGATGAGGTCATTGGATTTTTTTTTCAATTGACCTAATCCTTCCAGCCGCACTATGGCCCTGGGGTCGACTCAGCCTCTAACAGAAATGAGTGCCAGGAATTAATTAAATAATTTTCCTGGGGAGTAAAGCGCGGGCGGCGCGTAAGGCTGACAACCTTACCGCCATATTTGAGCCGGTTGTCTAGATCAGACATGTCCATCTTCAAACAGGTTGTGATCGAATTTTTAGTATCAAAACTGCCAGTGATCTACCATCCCCTCGTATCGTCGTACCTCGCTTTAAGCAAAAATATTGCTAAAAATAACACGACACATGATGTCTGTTGTAAAAGCAACATACATTGAAAGTACAGACTACTTTTAAAACGTATTTTCCTTTCAGAATCTGAATATAATCATGTTATATTACAAGTGAATTTACATGCTTTTCGCGTATAATTTCCATATAGGCCTATGAGATCGACCAAAAATCGTCCCGCGATCGATGCGTTGGACATGCCTGGTCTACGAGTAGATGAGGGGACCATCGACCCTCGACCCTCACAACCCTATGGGCCTTCACGGCCTGGTACAGGGATAGCTTTACGTTTACTTTTTATATTACGAAACGCAGATTTGTGCAGTGATGTGACCTATATTCAGAAATTGACGAACCAAACATGATTTATACGCAGTTAGGTGTTTCTACTGTCCAATCTCCTTATCGTGAATGAAGCGCTATTTAATAACTTTTCCCTTTCATTTTTACCTACGAGTTCGTGTCCGCCTTCAATTAAGTATACGCTGTTAAACATAACCATCAGTTTCAACAACGTGGCATCCTCTCGTAACTTAACGACATTTGAAACTCAATTTATTTCTATATGAACAATTTGGTTGCGTATATTAAATAGAGTGCTTCCAAAACAATGCCTATAAATGAAAGTACAGAACGAGAATTTTGAATTTTTGAAACTACTAGAAGCTTGTTTTATTCTTTAATATTGAAATAAGAATGCACACTTCTTTAGAAACAGTTCATGTTTCTTGAATTCCGCTGGTTAAACAGGCATATTATGTAAGGAAACCGATGCTTATAGCTGTTTCATAATATCTATCCTTGGAGTTATAAATTGTTACGTGAACAATTCGTTCTTTTGTTAAAATAGTCCTTCAAGACACACGGACTGACAACTACACCGTGGGCACTTGCAGATAAAGTAACATAATGTAATTCCCGAGTGGGGCCATAACTTGGGTTAAAACCATTTTTATCTTTCCTTATATAAGCACGGTACATCCCAGGCTAGCGATAAGACAGTTGCTACCCGCGTTATTTGTTTGACAAGAAATTGCTGACCTGTTTCTGCCGAACATTATAAGAACCGGACAGATAATGCCATTTCCTTTTATAGGAAATTGTATGTACCGGACGGCCTAAAAAAAGTGTATACCCAGTCGCGGTTACCTGTAACTTGGGTAGGAGGTCTCACCTTAATTTGAATGAATTTCTATTGAATTTTCTATTAAGTGGTTTACAATTAAATTTGTTATTGTGAATTTAATTTAATATGTATTTGTAAAGTATAGTACTTATTTCGCACGAAATTAATAACATAATTATCGAAATAATTTTTCTTAATAACGGCTCATTGTACTAGAACTGGTGAAATACAGGTCATTTTAGAACTGCAACTGTACTTTAAGCCCTTCCGATATAATGCCAAATTAACGAAATACAAGATGACGGCTGACAATGTTCACGACGGTTTTTGTAGTCTGATTATCTCAGATTTAAAACGGTGGGTTTATATCTACAATAAGTGAGCACTGAAAGCAATGATATACAAAATAATAAATAATGCATTTGGAATATATTCCACGTCGTTTGTATAATCAAACTGGGCACACTTTTAAAAGAAACCACTCTTTACGAGACAGAAGAATAGATCTAAATAAAAATAGAAATAAAAAAGAGAACAAAATCAAACACACACACACACTCACACCCTCACAATAGGCCTACATGTTTTACAGGTGATCCGTTTGTTGGGCTCTCATTGGTCCATAATTTTCATGACGATGATCTGTGTGTCTGTCTCTCTCCCTGATCAGCCCAGAGCTTTTCTGGAAAGAGGAAGTAGTTATACGCTGAGTACTTTGCAGAACACTGGCCGTCGGTAAACTGGGGTCGTTATCAGATTAGCAGTTAAGCGGGACATATTTGCAACTAAGCATTCGAGCGGGTGCAACTTGTCAGTGGGATAATGAAATGGAAATATTGGCTTCTTGGGTTTTACTGAAAATAATTTCTTGAAGGAAGATAGTAAGTTTATTTTGTTTTCTTTCACGATTGCACCATCTTCGGTGACTTACCTCAGCAACGGTCCCTATTAACACGCCAACAAAGCACGCAACAAGCCTAATAGAGAAGAAATATAAATAGTCATTCCTGCCAATTTGTCTTAAGTTATATACTTATAAATATAGGCTTACGGTTGTGCGTAATCCTTCCCATACCGTGCTCGAAATATTGGCTTGGAAGCACTTACCTTTCTTGTCTTGATTCGTTCAGCGTCTGAGATCAGTGTAAGAAGGTCCTCTTGACGCTTATCAAGAAATAAAAGTAAGGATTCGCTACTTTTCAAAAATATGAGTTATGCGTTACCATGTAGGTACACAAAGAGATGCTTTCGGTTCACAAGCCATGGCCTACATTAAAACTGGTAGTAATAAGAGGATGCGAAGTTTGATATAATGAAGTCTTCTGTTAGAAGTGGCTGATTTGTATAAAAGTGGGGAAAGAAAACATTCTGTTATTTCAAGCCAATTCGCTTTTCAATTTTAAATTCTGTATCATCAGAAATATCAACATGGTTTCCACTAGACTTTTAAATTGGGACATAGAATCCTGGATATTTTTGTGTTAAAACTTTGAAATACCAAGTGCGAAAGATGTGAAACGTAGAACATGTGAACTTATATAAATATTGCTCAACAGACTTTAAGAAGGAGCCGGGATAGCTCAGTCGGTATAGCGACTGGCTACGGGCTGGACGACCGAGGGGTCGGGTTTCGAGTCCCGGGTTTCTCTTCTCCACTTTGTCCAAACCGTCCCTAGGATCCACGCAACCTCCTATCCAATGGGTACAAGGGGCGTTTTCCCCCGGGGGTAAAGCAACCGGGGTGTGAACCTGACCAGTCACCTCCAACTAATGCCGAGGTCAAGAAAATGTGGCCCTATACATCCACTCCTCCATATGCCTTCATGGCATAGTGCTTAATTAGTTAAGCACGTCTCCTGGATATCACAATTATGATAATATCAATATGTTGCCAACTTACTACATTTATCTTGGGTATAAATTCAAGTGGTCTGAAAGTAAGTTTAGAAGGTACATAGCTTTCAGTTATTCACTGGATCCTACCAGAGAGGTAACTGGGCTCGTTTCCCAGTCTTAAAGCGGCTGGAGCCTAAAGCTGACTACTTACCTACACCTAGCACAAATGTGGCCTCCACTCCCCCATACGTCTTCATATTGTGGTGCTTCATTATTGAGCACACGGTATACTTTCACTCAGTCATGGAACTGAACCATTTTTGAGAAGCCGCCAATTGCGCAGGTACTCAGGAACTTCCCAGAATTTTATGGAACTTGAAAGTTCATTACCGTATTCACAAGAGCCCTCCACTGGTCCCTATCTTGAGCCAGATCAGCCCAATCCATACCATCTCATCCTATCTACCTAAGATCCATTTAAATATTGTCCACCCACCTACGCCTTGGTCTTCCCAATGGTCTCTTTCCTTCTGGCATAGGAATGTGGAAATGACGAATGAAAGATTCTGCGACAAAAACTCAATGATGCATTGTGTCAATACTGAAAGCGCGGTGAAGTAGCCTACTACAAGACATAAAAGCAAAAACAAAAAAACAACTCCTTGGTTTCAGTCCGCAAGCGAACTATACCGACTGATCGACCGCCGCTTGTCGGCGAAGTTAGTGCCAACTTTAGCGGAAAGAGGGTGTCGCGCGGTCAGCGCAACGGTTACCCACGGCCATTAATCTCGGGTTTCTAGACCGGAGCCGCTATTTCCATGAAATAGCTACTCAGTTATCCTCACGAGGCTGAGTGAACCCCGTCCAACAACCACTACTTCTCAGAAAATCTAGTAGCTCCGGGAATCGAACCGGGACCTCTGGATCTGCAGCCAGGAACTCTGACCACTAGACCACAGAGGCCGTCCGGTTTATAGTATATAGGTACGAAATTCAATCAACAGAGCAACCTCCATTACGAAATTTAATCGGAATCCGATCAGTAGTTTTGAAGATGAAACTTGTAGATTTGTGGAGACAGCTTTTACGATAGGATCTCCAGTCCTGCATTCACTGGACCTTTCTGGTTCAGTCTGATATACTGTGGTACACCTGTTAGTGTGGTACACCTGTTAGAGACACTCGATATATAAATGCTAATTTTTTTTATTGCTAGTGGGGTTGGACTAAGTCCCTTCTACTGCGGCTACTTCTGGTCTATTGTACCAGCCCCAGATGATAGGTGAGGGTGATTGTGGAGCAATTGGTGGAATGAAGATTGGCAGGGGAAACCGAAGTTCAGTCTGGTTCAGTCTGATATACTGTGGACCCCGTTCCAGACCCACTACTTCTCAGAAAATCTTGATGTATAGGCAGGAACTCTGACCACTAGACCACAGAGGTGGTCCATAAAATATCAAAGGGAAAAATTTCTTCTATTTCATATATGCGGTAGTAGGAAATTCATACTAATATGTAATACGCAATATAACATACAGGTCATGCTTGCTTTGTTATATGAATTTAATATATCCGAGTTGGTAATTCAAGGTTGTGTTTTTTACAGTTATGCATGCTTACTGATACGGGCTTCCGTGAGACACTCATATTTTGCTGTTATTTCGGGCTATTAACTCCATAAAAATTTCTAAAATTTAGTGACAATGGCTGATGCATTTATATTATGTTGAACATTATCCCAGACAATCAACAGTATCCTACATAATATACGCAGTAGCTGTTTTATTTGGATGAAAGCTTCATTTCTGCTATTCATAAAGCGTGACAGACGTACTGCGCCATTTCCGTCTTAAGCATTGAATTGTTCTTGCAAATTACTCATATTCGATTTCAAATGATATCTTGAATATAGGAATTGGATTTATTGACTTAATATATCCGGTAGAAGGAACAGAATTTGTGTCGTCGACAGCAGCGTCATCTACAGTCTCACTCCTACACTAATCACACAAACAAATATATTTATTATTTCACCCAGAACATGTTTCGACCCAGGGAGGCCATCATCAGATGATCAATACATACACTATATGAGCATAATGCAGAACTTTAGTATACAAAAGCATGTGGTACATATAGTAACCACGGGCTTTGGCCGCGCCATAGCTGTAGCGGTTAGTCGCTGGCATCCCACCGCTGCGGCCCGGGTTCGATCCCGGGTCTAGTCAAGTGGGATTTGTGGTGGACAGAGTGGCGCTGGGGCAGGTTTTCCCTGCCAATCTTCATTCCACCAATTGCTCCACAATCACCCTCACCTCTCATCTGGGGCTGGTAGAATAGACCAGAAGTGACCGCAGTGCAAGGGGCTTAGTCCCACCCCACTAGCAATAAAAAAAAACACGGGCTTTAAATGGTTAACACTACAATTTATTACACTACAATATGACACTATTTGGGCCCAGCTATACGTGATATATAACACTATAAAGGGAGAATACTATTGATAAATTCCGCGAAAATTCCCTTATGCAAATTTGCTTATGTAATTAATCTGATTTATCACGTAGATTACCTACAAATATAAAATGAACCTATCTAGAAAAACCGAAGTGAACGGAGAAGTTCATGGAGGTCGGCCTAGGCTCACTGGGGCTGTAGCGCCAAGGGGGAAAAAAAAATGAACCTAGTTTTCTAAAGGAAAGAAACTGGCCCCTGTGAGAAATGTTTCGCTTTCGGGACCGCCAAGATAGCATATCGAGTGTCGTGCTGTGTTTCCCTTCCTTCGTCTGCGACGGTGCGAAATGTGTACCAGCTGGAGGCACACCATGGCTGTAATTCCGTGTTAAACCACAGGTCAGCAGCCGGGATAGCTCAGTCAGTATAGTGACTAGGCTACCGGCTGGTCGGCCGAGTAGTCGGGGTTCGATTCCTAGTAGGATAAAAAGCTTTTTTGCTTATCCGTAACGTCTAGACCGGCTCTGAAACCCACTCAATCTATAGGGACTGTTTCCCTGGGGGCAGAGCGGCAGGGGCGTGAAGCTGACCACTGACCTAGTGCCAGTTTAAGAACGCATGGAGATATACATCCACTCCCCCATACGTCCTCATAGCATGTTGCTTAGTTAATTAAGAACAGGGACAACTTTACCTTTTACTTTCCGTCGAAGTGTACACATATTGTCACGTAACTGAAACGAAAATCACCCCTCTTCGAAGCTGTTGGCCGCGGTATCAATGGGCTCAGCTGTACTTCGCTAATAAAATCAATAAATTTCTTATCGTGTGATGTAAGTGGCATCGTAATGTCTTATTGCTTTCGGCTAATGGAAACCCAGCACCCATTAACCCCCCTCCAACGGCAGGACAACTGTTGGTCACGCAATGCGAAGTATCTGAGATAATGACCGCCCCCCTCCACCCGCCGGCTACTCCGTCACTGGATTGGTGCAACACCGCTGTATCGGAAATGTTATTAGGTTCCGGTATTTCCCCAACATTCACTGTATCTGCTTTCTTATCATTGCTCATTCTTTATTCATGCTTCAAGCCTGTTTTGTTGAACATATACTTTTTTCCAACTTGCATATGACGCTCCAGTTTTAGACAACAATAGTGTAAAAGAGAAGCTATGACCTACGTTACAATGATCTACTTTAAACATATTATATCCTGTTCAGTTGCGCAACCTCTTCCGGTACATTATAGTATTATCATCATCACCACATCAGACTAAGCTAAAGTAACTTCCTGGTAGTAGGAACCGAACCAAGGCTTCAGGACCGCTAATAGCAAACCCGAACGTGGAGACCAGCCTTATCAGCTTCATGGTTGTGGCATATCCCAAGCAGCAGTCATTCTGACTCTGCGCGTTCGATCCGAAGTCTGTTAATGTGGGATTTGTTGTAGACAAAGTGGTACTGGGACAAGTTTTCTCCAAGTACTTTGTTATTCCCCGTCAATTCTACCGAAGAGCTCTGCCTTGCGGGATGTGACGAAGTGTAGTTCGTTGAAAGTCAGCCGGAACATGTAGTGACAATAAAAAGAAAAGGACGAGAGAATATTAACCGACATTGCATATAGACGGCAAAAAAGTGGAACGCAAAGTCAGATCTACACAGTGCAACAGGATGCTGCAATTTAATAATATCTCTGTTTTAACCTGCCTGATCTATTTCACGAATTCATAAGCAACAGAACAGAAATCCAGCCCCCCTCCCCCTCCGCCCTCTATCCAATCCGTAATGTCACTATAGGTGCTCTGCTGTCCGGAATCACTGATTTAACTATAGTTATGTAAATAAAAGTAAGTATAGCTATCCTTGTACCAGGCCATGAAGGCCCATAGGGTTGTGAGACGTTGAGGGTCCCACATTATCTAGACAGCCGGCACAAAGATGGCGATAAGGTTGTTAGCCTTACGCGCCGGCCGCGCTTTACTCCCCAGGAAAATTATTTAATTAATTCCTGGTGCTCATTTCTGTTAGAGGCTGAGTAGACCCCAGGGCCTAGTGCGACTGGAAGGATTAGATCAACTGAAAAAAAAATCCAACCCGCGACCTTCCGGCTTGTAGCGTAGCACCTCAACCACTACGCTACCGCGTGCCCAAATAGTTATATACAAACTCTGATAATTTTATAAACAGAAATTCCGACACAAAATCAAATTACTATAATTCATTCATTCATCAGTAATCTGTCAGACGACAGGTCCACAGTCTCTTCCGAAACAGTTCCTCCACTTAATTATCTTATATATTTATCTTAATGTAATAACCAGTTCCTCTGAATTGCCTTCATTTCCAGTCACAGTTGCACCGTCCTGTAGCAGACTTTCCTTCAAAAGTACAAGGATTTCAGCGAACGGAACGAGGACTTCCATGTCGAAAATCTGTAATTATGTGAATGTTTGCCTCATTCACTGCAAGCTGATAGCGGGGTAGCACCTCGAACTTTGTCACGACCACTTTGTCCCATATTATTTCTAATTGGTTGTTCACAATCTTCCAGTAATTAGACGGTATAAAACCTGAACTACTTCAATCGTCGTTAAATAAGCCAAGATAAAGTCCTTCTCCTTCCCTCTGCTTCAACATCCTCTTCTCCGTTTCCTTCTCTTCATCTTCTTTCGCCTTTGTCCTCTCTTATTTCTCCTCCTTCCTTCTTCATTATCTTTTCCTTCTCCTCCTTCATACTTCATCCGCTTTCTGGTCTCCTTTTCTCTTCCTTCTTCATATTGTCCTTCTTCTCCACTCACCTCCATCTAGTACCGAGGTCAAGAATGGTGGAACTACACCTCCACTCCCAAACACATCTTCATGGCGTGGTGCTTAATTAATTAAGAGTTGGCACAACTTTATTTCCTGTCATTGTAGGTTCAGGGTATGGAAGAATTAAGTCGATTTAAAGAAATATTGGATGAAGATATGTTTTATTTGGCTCAGGATAAGTTCGTACAGCGGGTTCCTCTTAAGGCGCGTCCACATTACTCGTGCTCGTGCGTCAGAAGGTTACTGCTGCCGGAAAATCAGGATCTGGAGCTGATATCTGTTGTGAAGAAATGCGAAGGCTTTGTATGCAAACCAGTTTGGGCGTCCATTTCGTCAGCTCCAGATCCCGATATTCCGGCAGCAGTAAGCTTCTGACGCACGAGGACGAGTAATGTGGACGGGCCTTATTAGGATGGTAATGAAAACTCGTTTTCCGTTAGGCCTGTTGTGGGATAATTCCTCCAGATTGTAAAGTACTGTTCTGCACGGAGTGAGTGACTTCGAAACGTCCGTGATACTTATAGCCAGTTCTTTCGTACGCCCTTCTAACTTCATTGCTTTGAATTGCAATACAGTGGATGATTTCCTCTGTAATAAAATAGTCATATCAAAAGTGGGTCACAGAGAAAGACACGGAAACGCCGTAGTGTCCAGTGCGTGACAGCTACAACCATATCCGCAGGAAAGATTATACACGCCACGGATCCCGAAACTCAGTACGGAAAACCTGTGACAGATATATATATATATGTGTGTGTGTGTGTGTGCGTGTGTGTGTGTGTACGTGTACAGGCTTCACCTCCAAGACCACTGATGGATTACTGAAGATACATTACATGAAGCATTGCCACAAACCTTAGCCCTCGTTCTAATTCTGACTCGCTGTTCTACGAAAGCGAACAAAGATTTAAGGATTTCAGGGGGAGTAGGCGCGAAGCATTTCGACTGGAATCAGTCGTAACTCAAAGTTTCGAAACTGAAATTTATCTTATTCCTATTTATTATAATTATCACTATTACTCTTTTCGATATTCTTAATTTTTGTCCGGATTAAGTTTACATTTTTCTGTAGTTTGCAAATCCAGTATAATTTATTGGCCAATCACAGTGGCCGCGCGGTCTAAGATATGAACAGTCTTCGCTCCCTCGAACACTGGGGTCATGGGTTCGAATCACACTCGAAGCATGGATGTCTGTGTGCATTTATTCTGTGTTTATGTTGTTCTCTATATAGGGAGAGACCTTGCGACGGGCTGATCCCCCGTCCAAAGGGTCCTACTGACTGGGTATAGATTAAGAAACTGAAAAAGCGGCCAGGGCCCTACAAAGGGCAATAGAGCCATAAACAAATAGACAGGATAATTTATTGACTAGAGTTTCGTTCAGTAATGAATGGACAAATAAATACACAGAAATTTACAATTGTAATAGGATATTTTCTTTGGAAATGGGATATTATGGCGATTATAGAGAACCGTATGTGAGGCTCCAGGAGAACAAGGTTACAACACACTGATCTGGAGACTAATTGGAACATCAGCCTGTCTGTCCCTTTGCATTTTGCGAATGGTTGTGCACTAAAAGTAACGCAAAAAAACTCTGCAACAAACGCCAGTATAATTTTTTCTGAGTAAAACAACAATGTACTCGTCATTTCATACAAATTATAAAGGATCAGACAAATATACGTACATACATATCTCATGAAAATAACGGCGTTCGTGAAGAGCATTTAATCGAATCGACGTAGGTTAATTGCGTGCCACATGAGAGCCTATTTAATTATATACCATAGCAGAATAGAAAGTTCAGCAATTGTGTGGTGGAATCAATATACAGTAGTGTTCTCCCAAACGTGGCCCTATCGCACGCAGTGGGCTGACAGAAATATGTATTTCTGTGAAAGCGATTCTACTGCTCATTTTTCTTATCCAGACAACAATGGAAGGTCATTTACACCAAGACTGTCCACCAATCAGTCGATTTCAACACGAATGTAGACCTGTCCGCTTTGTATCACATGTAGATATGTATGGTGGAGCAGGAAAATTGAATATTCTAACATGTTGCCATTATGCAAAGTAGTATAGGTGTTACTGACACTGCAGTAGCTAATTTTTTCCACTTCAAAAACTATTAAGACTACAACATTTCACCATCATGATGCAGACAACATAAATACACTTCGATCTATCCATGTGGGAGGTCACAAACCAGACAGGTTTAGCGTGCATGAAGGACACGAGAAATGCACATGAAAATGGAATAGGAAGACATCATGGGCAGACCACCTGAAACACCCAATTGTAGGTGAGAAGGCTAATATTGAAATGGATCTTGAAGAAGTTTGGTCTGAGCGCATGGAGTTGATTCAGCTGGCTCAAGATCAAGTGATAAGCTCTTGTAAACACAGTGCTGAACCACCTCTATGGTCTAGTGTTCAGCGTTCCTGGCTACAGATCCCGAGCTTCCGGGTTCGATTTCCGGCGCTACCAGATTTTCTGAGTACCGGGTCTGGAACGGGGTCCACTCAGCCTCGTGAGTATAACTGAGGAGCTATTTCAAGGAAATAGCGGCTCCGGTCTAGAAAACCAAGATTAATGGTCGTGGGATCCGTTGTGCTGACCACGTGACACCCTCTATCCGCAAAAGTTGGCACTAACTTCACCGACAAGCGGTGGTCTCTCGGTCGGTATAGTTCTCTTGCAGACTACAGGCCACGGAGTTTGTTTACATGACTTCGTGATATCGCGCATCATACACCAACGTTTTGTTTATGCAGTGGTGTCTCCATATCTCGTGTGGATTAAACGCAGAACATTGATGTGACCGGAGAAAGAGAACCACATTCCATCGCTAAAAGAATTGACTTTCAGGACATCTTGATTAGAGGCAAGGAGGTTTCTAAACCACCGGCAGTACAGTTTGCTGCCGCGTTCTTTCAGTTCATGCACTCTTTTTATCTGTACGGACGTGGGTGCAATATTCCAAAGCGGTCTCTGTGCTCACGAATGTGACATGCCTACTGCCGTGACACTTAGCAGATGAACTTCTTCGGGCTTCGCCTTATGCGACCAGACACATTCAGTACTTTGTCCTGTGTTAGCATTCGTCACGTGCCGGATCTCGCCGCGTTAGTAATTGATCCATTTTCCGTCAACATATCGATCTCTCTTGCGATGTGGTGCTTGATAAGCAGGAAACACTTTTCTGAAATTTCAGTGTATTCACCTCCTTAACGAAACGCGTCTTCCCTCCAACGCAAACACTCGGCCTCAAGTGAAAACACTTCTGCATAGCACTTGTGTGTCCAAACAGCTTATTGCCTACGGTACAAAAACTTGAATGGAAACAGTACTTCCAACATTTGTTTTTTATTCACGTTCACAGTGACTTTTGAATCACCCTGTATAATTAATACAAGTGGAGTAATGTTTCTAATAATATTTCTTTCTATTATCATTATGTTGTTTCTGTGAAATCAAAATGCAGAAATAACCTCAATTATATGCAATATCACCGGAAGGTTATAATATTAAATGGTAATATTTCAGTGTTATCAGTCGGTATTTCAGGGTATACCTTTGCCAGCGGAGGGTTCTATGTTATTATGCTACATTTCTAGAAATTCTGAGGTTCGCAATATGCATATTCGCAGAAATTTTACCCTCAGATTATGCAATGTGTAAGAATGGATCAGTGGAAGGGTTGCTGTGGAAACCGTCAAGTTTTCCCTCTAGATTTTCAAAGAACATCATCCCAGTAGTGGTAATGAAATGTTGTCCCATGTCTTACACTAACTGTTGCTACATCAAGTTGATTTTGAAGACATTTGTAAATACGAGTATGTATAGTCGGTTTATAGTGTAAAAGAACTAAAACTCCGTGGCCTGTAGTCTGCAAGCAAACCATACCGACAGAGCGACCGCCGCTTGCCGGCGAAGTTAGTGCCAACTTTAGCGGATAGAGGGTGTCGCGTGGTCAGCTCAACGTATCCCCACCGCTGTTAATCTCGGTTTTCTATACCGGAACCGCTATTTCCTTGAAATAGCTCCTCAATTATCCTCACGAGGCTGAGTGGACCCCGTTCAAGACCCACTATTTCTCAGAAAATCTGGTAGCGCCGGGAATCTAACCGGGACCTCTGGATCTGCAACCAGGAACTCTGACCACTAGACCATAGAGGCGGTCCGGTTTATAGTGTATAGGTATGAAATTCAATCAACAGAGCAACCTCCATTACAAAATTTAATCGGAATCCGATCAGTGGTTTTGAAGATGAAACTTGTAGATTTGTGGAGACAGCTTTTACGAAAGAATCTGCAGTCCTGCATTCACTGGACCTTTCTGGTTCAGTCTGATATACTGTGGTACACCTGTTAGAAACGCTCGATATATAGTTCACTATAAAATGAAATGTAAAATGTGAATTTGAGTAATTACTTATTTTCTGGTCTATCACAGTGGCCGCGCGGTCTAAGGCATGGAATTTTTTCGCCCGCTGAAGCATTGGGATGGTGAGTTCGAATCTCACTCGAGGCATCGACGTCTCTTTGCGTTTGCTCTTGGTTTGTGTTGTCCTGTGTAGATAGCGGCCTTGCGATTGGCTGTTCACTCATCCAAGGAATCCTACCGACTGTCTACAAGATTAAATTTTCATAATTTAATTCTGAATATAAACAGGCAATAGAACCTAATCCGTCTAAGCGGAAGAAGATTTCATTACAAATTGCCTTCATTGTTAGGACCTATATTATTTATACGCCCTTCACAGTGGCCGCGCGGTCTCTGTCTTTGCTTGCTCGAACGTTGGGATCGTGGGTTCGAATTTCACTCGAGGCATGAATGTCTGTATGCTTTTATTCTCTGTTTGTGTTGTCCTGTGTTTAGGTAGCGGCCTGGCAACTGGCTGATCACTCGTCCAAGGAGTTCTACCAACTGTGTAAAAGTTAAAGAAACTGAAAAAGGGGCCAAGATCTACCAAAGGGCTCAAGAGCCATTGATAAATGAATGAATATGATTTATACATGATATGCTGCTGTATGTCCTAAAAATTATTGAAGATATATGAATAATAAATTTGTAAGTAGGCTTATATAGAAACGTATGTGTGTGTGTGTGTGTGTGGTTGAGAGAGAGAGGAGAGCATTTAGCTAGCGACACATCTGCCACCTGCTGTGAAGATAAAACCATACATCAACAAACACTGCCCACGGACCCGCCATGTTTGTTTTGGCTAGTCTGCAAGGGTAATATGGCTGACTGTATATGTGGCAACATAACCTCATATTCAAAGTTCTGTCTCATAAAACGATGATGCATTCATAAGAACAGTCATGTTTACTCCAGCCAATTATATTAATAACAAAGTTCACGGCAGTTTTTTTTGTTGAGTTTATTTAAGAAGAGAGGGCAATTTAACAGATGTTTCAATAAAATGTTTCGACGTGTACTAAAAATGAATTCCATTACAGTTTAGTTAATATTCATAATTTTTTCGTAAATAATGTGAAAATATTTGTTAATGCTTCTCATGTTTGCTTACACCGATGGAAGAACGCGGTCTATGAAATGTTTAATAGAATTTACCGGCTTGTCCCTTCGAATGAGTGCGCTATGGCTGAATAACCCAGAAGGCGTGACCATTACATATGTGTTGCGAGTCTTCTGATCACTGTTTCCGTTCGTCTGAGAAACATCTACTTTCGACAGTCTACAATATATTTACTTTTTTTTCTTTCCTTGGTACTACAACCCCAGTGGGCCTAGGCCTACCTCCATGAAGCTCTGTTCACTTCGGTTTTTCTAGATCTTACACATTCGGTAGGACTCCTTGGGCGGGTGATCAGCTCGTCGCAAGGCCTCTACCTGTACACAAACACATAAAAACGCACACACACAAACTAAACATCCATGGCCTGAGTGGGATTCGAACCCACGATCCCGGCTTCCGAGCGAGCGAAGACAGTACATGCCTTAGACCGCTCGGCTACCGTGGCCGGCCCATATTTACTTTGAACGAATCATTTCCTACGCCATCTTAATTTCTGACAAAAATCTGGTTTAAGTCCAAAATGGGTGCTTGACCTCAAGAAGGACTGGCCGACTGACCGTCGGTCGTAACATAACTTTAACTTTAACTTAGAAGAGACCAGTCATAAGAATTCGCAGTAGAAAGAGAACCCAAGACTAATTAATTCGTAAACCTGAACCAAGTCAGTCACAGTAAAAGGCAGACTAGAAGAGAAGACAGTCGCAGTCCATTCAGGACGGAGTCAGGCTTAGACAGTCGCTATTGATTTCGATGAAGAGAGACTGAAAAAGGGGGCGTTAATAAATCCAGAACCCGTTATTATTGGTCACATATCTATAAATACCTGATAGTATGAAAGAAACTAAATAACAAAAATTTTAAGTAACCACAAGAGCTGATCAATGTAAGAGGGGAATTGATGAAAATAAGCAAGAAGAAGTACTTAGTAACCCCAAGCGACGATAGAAACGAGAGAGAATTCACGAATATATGAAAGAACATTTCAGCAAACACACAATATAATATTTTTAAACTATATTCAGAGGCCACCCGGTATTCCGTGCAGGTTCCCAGGGTCATTAGGGACAGAATTGCAACTACCACCCTCAAATTTCATACCGCATCCCAGCAGCCTATATATATAATTAATTCGAATCAACTGTGATCTCTATCGCCTTTTTCACTGTACGGTGCACCGAAGCATGATTTAATATCTCTTGAGGAACGAAATTATATACTTACTTACTCATGGAGCTGAGCCCTTCTTGAGGAGCCACAAATTGTGCAGCTACTCAAGAACTTCCCAGAATTTCATGCAGCCCGAATGTTCATTACCGTGTTCACAAGAGCCCTCCACTGGTCGCTATCCTGAGCCAGATGAATGCAATCTATACCATTCCATTCTATCTCTCTAAGATCCATTTTAACATTGTCCACCCACCTACGTCTTGGTCTTTCTAGTGGTTCTTTCCTTCTGACTTTCCCACCAATATCCTATATACATTCCTCGTCTCTCCAATTAGTGCTACATGCCCTGCCCACCTCACTCTCCTTGACTTGATCAATCTAATTATACTTGGAGAAGAGTACATGTTATGAAGCTCCTCATTATGCAGTTTTCTCCAACCTCCTGTCACTTCATCTCTCTCCAGTCCAAATATTCTCCTCAACACCCTGTTCTCAAACATCCTCAGTCTATGTTGCTCCCTTAATGTCAGAGACCAAATTTCAGACCCATACAGAACCAGAGGCAAAATTATAGTTTTGTATATTCTAATTTTTATATTTTTGGACAGCAGACGAGAAGACAAAAGGTTCTGAACTGAACGGTAGCAAGCATTACCCGAGTTCAATCTCGTAATATGCATTACAGTTCAGAAAAAGAGAAAAAACTTAACAGATGAACTACACAGCAGACATGAATAATGAATAAAAAAGAGCTACACATAAGTAAAATATTCGAAATAACAATAAACATTTTTAAAAGTCACAATATGTGACGAAGAAACACAAATTGTAAATGAACATAGTTTTAAATTCCGAAATAGAAGATTACCGAATATACTAACCGAAGACTTAAAAAAAAAAAAAAAAAAAAAAAAAAANGAAATAACAGCGCTGGCCTGCTACAAGACGAAACAGAACTTAGCCATGTCTCTCTGCTGTTATCACACTTCGAGGACTATTCACTCTGTTAGGTACATGAACGCGTTTGAATTCGAAATGCGAAGCTGTTATCAACGTAACAAGTAAAAAACAGAGACATGTTCCACTATTGTACAGCAAGTACCAATGTTGTTGCTGGCTTACTTCGTGGTGGGTATAAGAGGGAACGATATTTTATTTAATGTTTGAGGTTTACTTAACGGGAAGTGTAATTTAGGTGAATATAATCCAATGTAAACATAAATTTGTTATTTGCAGTATATCCCCGTTAGCCTCCTTCGCTTCTTAGACGCTTGACTGTACTCTCTCTGTAATTTGGGTTTGTAGCTGTGCAGGTAGCAAGTAAAAATAAAAAGTTAATTTAATTTTTATTATATAATGTTGCTATGCAGACATCTTTAAGCATACTTCCGGTAAAAATCGGCTTAACGATTTATGGTACTCGCATAAGCTTACACAAACATTCCCAATTGTGATTTAAAAGAAAATTGATTTTATTATGGGTCAGTATGTTCAAAGATCGGAATTGCATAACTTTCAGTGAAAGTCTTAGATAGGCCGCACACCGGCATGCGTCAAGACATGTAACAGACAAGACACGATGTCTGCTACATGATGTAAAGAAAGGAGCACAGTTGAAACGAATGAGATTATGAAAACCGCTGCACACCGGTCTGAGTCATGATGCTGACGTCAGCTTCATGCTGACGAATCACGAATGAAGCAAGACTGAGTCTTTTGCCTCATATCTTGATGCTTGTCTTGACGCAGTTGATGTGCGGCAGCCCTTACGCAGCGAATTTAAAAGAAAATGTGTCCAGAGTTTTAGTCGCTGATACTAGGTCAAGAGAGAAGGGCAGATATAACCGACAAATTTGTTTTATTTGACTCAAATACAAAATTATGTCAAAATCAGTCGGGTTTCGGGTTCTGAGACGACACCGCAAAATATTTTGTTTAATTGTCTCGAAATCCTTATGATTTAGGGGGAAAATTTTATCGGACATAATACATGTATTTTATTTTTCTCTACATATTTTATTTGTAAAATTTGGGCTCCGACAAATACTTTGGGAGCTACGGGAGACTTGACTCTAAATGAGAACAAAAACACATGCACTCCTTCAGGTAAAATGTCCGTTATGTTGGTTCCATTTTAACCAACGTTGTAATTCGTCGATAATTTTAGTTTTAGAACATCAGTTCAGCGGTTTAGGAGCTGATACTAAGTCACGGATAGATAAACGTACGGCGGTTGAACAAAATAGTGGAGACACTACAAAATTGAGGAGTAAAATTTGTTTGTCTTGGCTACATTGGAAGTTCTGTTGGCAACACTGAATGTTCTTCCGCTTGTTTACAGTCTGTAGTGTCGTATCAGTGCATTAATGATTGTGCTGAGTGACACTCTGTGTGAAGGACTCGGAACACAGGAGACTCGGCCGATATTAAAGAGGACTGACGTTGGTGCGCGTTTAGCTGAAGCCTCTGTTGTAAAATATGCCACATTATTGAGCTTATCGAGAGCGACGTTTCTAAGGTTATGTCAGCCTACATGAATCGCGGGAAGACAACAGCAACGAAGAGGAACAGTGGGCGAAAATCGACAGTGACAGAAGTAAGTCGTCGTACATTGAGAAGGGTCGTTTCGAAAAAATCACAGAACTACTTCAGCACAGATAACAGCAGAACTGAATATTCATCTCTGAAGACCCTGTTTCTACAAAAATGTCCGACGTGAACTTCACAAATCCAGTATCCTAGGTAATTTTTAATGCTAGTGGGGTGGGACTAAGTCCCTTGTACTGCAGCCAGTTCTGGCCTCTTGTACCGGCCCCAGATGATAGGTGAGGGTGATTGTAGAGCAATTGATGGAATGAAGATTGGCAGGGGAAACCCAAGTACTTGGAGAAAACCTGCCCCAGCGCCACTTTGTCCACCACAAATCCCACTAGACCAGACCCGGGATGGCCGTGGTGGGAAGCCGGCGACTAACCGCTTGAGCTATGGACCGGCCCAGTATCCAAGGTAAGGCTGCAATTGTTAAAGTTCTGATTACTGAAAGTAATGCTCAGATGCGTACACATTGGTGACACGACTATAAAACCTGGACATCAGACAAGTGGAAACGCTCGCGTGATGTGGTCAAATGAGTGGTCCTACTCACCGTTCTCTATGCCAGGAACAGTTTATATTTGGAGAACACCCAAGGAAGCCTACAATCCGAAATGCCTTGTTCCAACAGTGAAACACGAGGAAGGTTCTGTGATGATTTTGACAGCGATATCGTGGTACAGTATTCTGTTGGTCCCATTATTAACCTTCATTGCCGAATTACTGTAAGGGAGGACTGTACGTGGACAGTTTGGGTAATCAGGTGCATCCATCCCATGATCCAGACGTTCTTTCCGAACAAAAATACAGTTTTTCAAGATGACAATGCACACATCACACGGACGGGACTGTTCAGTCATGGTTTGAAGTGAAGATGAACTTCAACATCTTCTGGAGACTAGAATGAGGAACAGATTCCCATCTCAAACAACTTCAAGATGTTCTTCAAAAAGAATGGTATAACATTTCTACTAGAGAATATTCAAAACTTGTACGAGTCCATTCCGAGAACTCTTGGTGCTGTACTGAAGGCAAAAGTTGGCCCAACACCATATTAATAAAGAAATGTGTAGAATACCTGTAGTTCTTACATTAATTTGTCCAACCCCTGTACATGAGCTCTACACAAGGCGTTTCTCTCTTCGTAAAGAACGTCTAAAATCAGTCAATAACGTCAATAATAATGATCCATTGTACAGATTCATTTCGTAACAGTTGAAGACTTCTCTTATTTCAATTAATTTAGTTTAGGTTTCTCTGTAGGTGCTTTTGAATTTTCTCTGTAAATATTACGATGCTTTAGAAATAGCATGGCAACCGTAAAATTCTTTCTTCATAATATTTAACTCCTGCAGTAGAAGAGAAGATCTTTTCTGTGTCAGATTTGCGTGTGTTATGATCGTGACGTCATATGTCGCTGCAGGGTTGCTAACTCTAATAGCGTCATTTTATAGTGAAAATACAAACCTATCTGTTCTAAATACCACGGGAACTGAAATCTGACAGAGAGACCTAGGCACTGAAGTTGTTCTTTGTCTACTTTGTGTGCTCATCAGCATTTGTGTCGAGAGTTGCTCAGCACCTACTGTCCATCTCACTGTTATTCTCTGACATTAGCCACGTGTCCAGTTGAATTTTACTGTATGCCAAAGGAAACAAATCTTCTTTTACTTGTTTGCTCTATAAAGAATTTCCATTGAAACATGTTGTATATTTGTTTCTTGCCATTGCACTAACGGGCTAATAATCATCTTGTATTTCACAAGTAGACATGTTCAGCTTCGCTTTCAAAATTATATATATATAATTCTCAAAGGCTTATATTTCTTTTGAAAAGATGAAATCCTACAATTAATTTTTGAGAGCCAGAGAGGACATAATAATTGTGGATATTGGTATTCAAATCACGTGAAATTCCTGCAAGACACTATACGCCTGTTTTCCTTAAAATATTTCAGTCTATATCTTGAAGAGAACAGGAAAATATAAATTAATAATTATAAAATTTAGATAATTTAAGCAGCCTAGAGTGGAGTGGGAGTTTATGAGTGCTGGAAACTTCAAAGGCTATGTCAACGGTAGCTTTGCTATTGGTAGCGTCTTCCTTGCCGGACATGCGTAGAGAGAGCTGCCACATCACATTAGGAGCAGTTGCCTGGTTCTCCACGCGGGGGCTGAATGAGTTTGCTGGTAACGTCCCTGCTTATAAACAAATTGAATTCTCGTGTACATCGAAAGTGTAAGCCCGTGTGAAATTGGAATCGGTTTGGTTGCCTGTATCACGAAATGAATAGAAGGAAGAGGAAGAAGAGGAGGAAGTTGAAGAAGAGGAGGAAGAGGAAGAAGAGAAGTAAGAGCAGGAAGAGGAGGAAGTGAAGGAGAACGAGGAAGGGGAAGAGGAGAGTTTGGAGAAGGAATAGGAGGAGTGAAATTTCTGATACATGTATGTGGTCCATCTATACATAAAAGTTCATATACCTAGCTTGAGTGACACGTTAGTTACCACCGTCAAGCCTAGAACCTAATACAGATTTCACTCTGCTGTTACGTTTCATTTTTGAAGATCTGTTAATATAGGCCTCTAAAGTGCGTGCAGCTACTGAAGCTCCTATGTTTATGGACAATACATTAAATTCATTGGCTAAAAATATGAGCAAGAAATTCTAAAAAGAAAACTTATGTTGCGTACTTACCTTTGAATATTTCAGTCTATATTTCGGAAAGTTCTATTTCTGTTTCAGAAATAACAGTCACATGTGTTATCCTTTGGAAGATCCTCCGAATTCGGACAAGTTCCGTTTCTCAGTTAAACGTTTCCGATATAACCTCTTAGTAAAGACCAATTTCTTTCATTTTCGAAATTCAGCGTGTAAAGCAAACGGTAAAGTTGTCCCTGTACTTAATTAATTAAACACTATGCCATGAAGACGAATGGGAGGTGGGTGGAGGTACAGCTCCACCATTCTTGACCTCAGAACTATATGGAAGTGAGTGGTCAGCTTCATGCCACGGTCGCTTTACCACCGGGTAAAGAACTCCCAGTACCCATCAGATAGGAGGTTGGGTGGGCCCTAGAGCCCGCCTGGACGCAGTGGAGTAAAGAGAAATCTACTGCCCTTGCTGGCACTCGAACCACGTTCGTCCTGCCAGTAGCCCGTCGCTATACCGGCTCAGCTGTCCCACGAAATGCAGCGTGTGTAATCTTTATGGCACTACGAGTAAAGTAGACAGTAACATGTTTTATCTGTACTAATTATAAAGTAGCAGTTAAAGTCCGTCATAAACGTTATTTCAAGGATGTGCTGTACTCCAACAAAGTGCTGACAAGTATACTCGAACCAAGTAAAGGAAAGCAACAGAAGAATGGAAAAAACTATGTAATGAGGAACTTTGGAATTTGTACCCACAACCTTATGTTATTAACATGATAAAATCGCGCAGGATGTGATGAAAAGTTCATATAGCACACACGAGGACTAAAAGATTCATGAAAAATAATAATTATAAGAACTAAGACCACTTACGAGACCGTGCGAAAGCTTCAAGACCATTTTGGATATAGTGTAAGGGGGAATATAATATTAAAATAGATCTTAAAGGAGTAGAAAGCGAGGGGGTGGATTGTATTGAATTGAAATTGAGTTTCGGATTTCATAAATGTTTGAAATTCCTTGAGCAGTTGTGCGACTGTCAGATTTACTCAGTAAGTAATTATTATTGCCTCAGCAAAGGAAGTAGCCACTGCTGCAATATTTATATCACCGAAGGACGGGAACAGAATTTTGAGGGCGGCGAAGTAATTGAGTAATAAAAAAGTTCTTTGGTTCTAATGAAACGTGTGCGTCAGCGAGACCATAAAACAGCTGAATGCCTTTAAAAATGTTAAAACTAACTGCTGGTTTGAAGTGAAGCTTAGCAGAACAGAATTCTTAAGTTTCCCATCTCACTGCAATTTCCTTTCCTTCTCTTCCTGCACAGAACTGTTCAGCCAGCAGCCTAATGGCTGTATGAACTGAACCATCCCCACTAGGAAGAAATTATTATTAGTAGTACTGAGATCGAAATAAGATTCATAGGTATTAATTTCAGGTGCTGTATGATGCATAGGCATATGATATACATGTAGGAGCCACGTAAACAAACACACAATGCATATTTAAAATATCCCACGTAAATTTGCTCAAGCATTTCATCGTATTAAATTCTAATCCTGATTTTAAATTATTACACTATACTATATTACACCTAATGCCATGCTACAGAATGTAAAAAAAGGTAAAGTTTTACCTATGCTTAACTAAATAAGCACTACGTCATGAAGACGCGTGGGGGAGTAGATGTATAGACCTCGGCACTAGCTGGAGGTGAGTGGTCAGCTTCACGCCCCGGCCGCTTTACCCCCGGAGAAAGAGCTCCCGGTACCCATTGGATAGGAGGCTGGGTGAACACCAGATCCGATATGGACGACGAGGAGAAGAGAAAGTTCTTCAACCTACCGGGACTCGAGCTCCGACCCTTCGGTCGTCCAGCCCGTAGCCAATCGCTCTACCGACTACTCTATCCCAGCTCGCATGCTACAGTGTGTGCCAAGACGAAAGCTTGTTGAGTTCCTTGCTACTGTGAAATTCGTAAGGCCATTCATATACATACGAGTCAACCTGATAAAATTTCAAAATACCGAATTTGGAAAGTGCAACCAGATTCAACATAACAGCTCCGTGGCTATGTTTAGCGGAACTGGAGGCTGAGAGCTATTGTGACAGACAGCCACCAGATGTAGCGCGTCTATATTTAGAGGACAGGTCAACTCCTATAGATTAGCAATTCAGCCTCTTGTCCGCCACTGGAGATCTTTAACTCGCAGTTGATTTGGAATATGAGAAACTTTATTACTCTGTACTGTGAGTCGCGATAGCCTAAAGAAGGAGAACTTGACTTAGAATATAGAATCATATTAAAGCAGTTTGTCGAATCTCATGGAGTCCTACGTTTATGAGACGGCTATGAACTGAATTCCATAATAACAAGTTTTTTCTTGACAGGAAGCATAACCATTCACTGTCAGAAGAATACACTGCCCCTATCATAAAATCCCCATGTCCACTCCCTCCTAAAGAAATGTATTTTATGAAAACTTTAAAGGTTACTATAAAAATATTCAGTGACGAACACTTGTGAATACGGTAATAAAATTTTCGGTTCTAGTAAAGGCAGGGAATTGCTTGACCAGCTGAGCAAACATTAATTCCTCAAGAAGAACACTGCTCCATGAAGTTGAAGTAATTGGATTTTTCAATTGACCTGATACGTCTAGCCGCACTATGGTCCTGGGATCGACTCAGCCTCTAACAGAAATGAGTACCAGGAATCTTCCTGGAGGGGGGGAGGTCAAGGGCAGCAGGCGCATAAAGCTGACAACATTACCGCCATCTGTGAGCCGATTGTATAGAAAATGTGGAATCTTCGACGTCTCACAAACGTATGGTCCTCCACGGCCTATTACTTGGATATCAAGCTTTATCTTTTTAATACTTGATATAGCATATAATGCATATATTAATTATTATTAAATATTTTCTTTATTTAGATAAGCTGTTAGCAAAATTTTGCATTTCATATCCTCATCTGAATATGAGCTCTAAAATACAGAGAAACGGAAAAACTTGCCAAATGGTTAGGTTTATATATTTACTGAATATTAAACAGGACAATACAATGTACAACTATTGTAGAACAAGGAAAAAAAATAAAATGTAAACCTGAGCTTTAAAAATAAAAGTGGTGGCCATGATGATAACCGAACGTCAGGATCGAGTGGTTGCCATCAACTGCTGGTTCGTAGTCAGGGGGACCCGTATTCGAATCTCAGACCGGTAACCCGGTTATCCTGAGGTACTTCTTCGTCTTCCTCAGTCTCTACAGACAAATGCTGTGACAGTACCTTACAATCGGCACCTAACGTCTTTTCAGGCCCAACATTCACTATCACACCGGCGTTCGACACCACAAAACTTAAGCAGTTGAAGATGCATGTCTAAATATCCCTACAGTCAATCAGTAACGAGAATACAATAAGATAAGGTAAATTTGTCCCTGTGCTTAGCTAATTAAGCGCTACGCCATGAAGGTGTATGGGGAAGTGGATGTATCGATCCACATTTTCTTGACCTCGGCAATAGTTGGAGATGACTGGTCAGCTTCACGCCCCGGCCACTTTATCTCCGGGAAAGAGCCCTCAGTACCCACTGGATAGGAGGGTGGGTGGGCCCCAGAGACAGTCTGGACGACATGAAGAAAAACGTTTTTACCCTACCGGGACTCGAACTCCGGTCCCTCGGTGGCGCAGCCCGTAGCCAGTCGCTATACTGACTACGCTATCCTGTCTCGTAATAATACAATAAAATTAAAAATGAATTACTTGTGTGTAGTGCAAGTACCATGCAGTTAGTTGGGTATATTTCGGTTGTGTTCCTCATAGTCTCCCATATTCCGCGTATGAAATGTGACACTTGTGTCATCAAGACTTGCAGATGCATCCCTCCGACATAACATGTGTATTTAGCACACCTGTACCAGTGCATTACTCTTACAAACGTAGGAGAGAGAATAACAAGAGAGTAGTGCAGCAGTAAGTGCAAAAATTACAAACAATAATCGTGTGCTGCAGCATAATGTTTTTCGAGTGTGAGATGTTCAAAATACACTATCACTTATTAATGTCGAATTTGTACTCGTACTTGTTGGGTCCCTTAGAAAGAGCTAACCTTAATCACTGGACAACCCTATCAAATTCACTACAGCTATCTAACTACGTGAGACTAGGCTACAGCATCTCTTCAGTCTCATAGGGTTGTCCAGTGATTGAGGTTAGCTTTCTATGATGAATCCAGCAGAGTAGGTATCTAACAACCCTCACCTGAGGACAGAAAGAGGTCTAGTTTCCGAAACGTGTTTTCTAGTTTTTAGAATACTAGACGACTTTTTATTGCTAGTGGGGTGGGACTAAGTCGCTTATACTGCGGCCACTTCTGGCCTATTGTACCAGCCCCAGATGATAGGTGAGGGTGATTGTGGAGCAATTGGTGGAATGAAGATTGTCAGGGGAAACCGAAGTACTCGGAGAAAACCTGCCCAAGCGCCACTTTGTTCACCACAAATCCCACTTGACCAGACCCGGGATCGAACCCGGGCCGCCGCGATGGGACGCCAGCGACTAACCGCTTGAGCTATAGCGCGGCCCTCTTTTGTACTAACTCTGTATTTGCCTGAGTGAGGAGACAGGTCAAATGGATGTACAAGAAGGATGCGCTTAAAGCGGGGAATCCCCATAAGGAGTATGAGTGTATGTGGAGTCCTTCTTTCTTCTTTTCCTTGGCACTACAGCCCCAGTGGGCCTAGGCCTACCTCCATGAACTTCTCCGTTCAGTATGTGGAGTCTACCGTTCTACAATTTTCAGCTTAGTATAATTAAAGTAATTAAATCAAGGACGATCATGTAGACCGCATGCTGGGATTTAAGAACGCATGCAAAACTTTAGATGGAAAACGTCAAGGAAAGAGACCACTTGCAAGAACTTGGCATAGGTGGGAGGATAAAAATAAAGTTGGTCTTAAACAAAAGGGCTGTGAATGTGTGGGTGGATTTATCTGGCTCTAGATGGGGTCTAATGGCGGATATTGGTGAATGTTCGCGTTCCATAACAGACCGGATATTTCTTGAACAGGTGACTGAATATTGACTCTGCCTTATGGAGCTTGTTAAGGGGTATTGAACGCAATGTACGATGGGGTACCCAAAAGAAACCGAACTAATTTTTTTGTGGGCAGAGCTTTTGTAGTACCGCGTTTTGCCGCTATGAGCGCATAGAGCTAACATTCCTGAGTCGATAAGCCGACTACCGTTGCTTCAGAAGGTAAGGACTAGTTTCGGCAGAGTTTATAGTGACAACTGTTCTGTATGATCGTCGTTTTTGCAATGGCCCGAACACATGAAAATGTTGAAAAAATTCGTGAAATCATCAAGGAAGATCGACGACGGACCATTGAAGAAATTGTGGAGCTGTCGGGAGTGACTTGGAGCTCAGTTCAGCGAATTTTGACAGAAGATTTGGGAATGAAAAGGGTGGCTGCGAAATTCGTGCCACGACTGCTGACTGCTGAACAAAAACAAGGTCGCGTGGAAGCATGCTGTGCTTTGAAAGAAGAATTCCGAAATGATCAAAACTTTTTTTCAGCGTTTTGCTGATTCTGCTGAGGTGAAGGAAAAAAACGACGGAGGCGCTATCAAGCATCTCAAAAGATGAATGTAGACAATGTTTTGAAAAATGGAATAAAAGACTAGACAAGTGTATTAGTGTAAGTGGAGAGTACTTTGAAGGGGATTGAAGGTTTGTGCTTAAAATTTGAATAAATAAGTTAAAAAAAAATAAGTTCGGTTTCTTTTGGGTACCCCCTCTTATAGGTCATTCTTTCGGACGAAAGTTTTTAATACAGTTTATAATAATGTAGCCTTTCTAGATGAGCAAAGTTCTAGTTACTAAACTCAATAGTTTTCCCAGTTGTCAGTCAGTTATCTAGCTTAACATACGTTGTCGTTCCAGCACGTTACAGAATTTGTAAAGAGCGCTAGTATTTCCGCGCCGTGGTCACGAAGTGAGGTGAATGCTGACAGTGGCTAGTGCTGCATTTGTAGAGCGCACGTGTGTACAGGTACAGTATATGCAGTGCTATAGTCAGAACAGTGAAGACTATTCAAAACGGTATTAATATTTCTGTACAATTGTGATGGACTGAACAGTGTGTTCACAGAGAAAGGCTAACGCCCCTGTTGTGTAGATGAACAACTGCTCTATATAGGGCTACAGTTAGTATTTCTGCGCACTCGCAAAGAAGAACAGACTGTGCTGATGTACGTACAATGCCTAATGCTACTTCCGTGAAGCGCTCAGGTGAAGTGCTATATGTAAAGCTACGGTCGGTCGAGATCTGATCCCGTGTGGAGGCGGGGTCGAATACCTGCACCGTAACCCTGCGAGTCGTAGGAAGCAACGAAAAGGGAACCCAGTGTCTGGGGAGTATAGATGGGCCACCCTGTTCCTGGGGATATAAATAAGGGGAACTGCCCCTCCAGGTTGGGGGAGCCTCGAATCTGAGATAGTAAAATATGGTCATTAATCCCTCGGGACTCTGGCCTGAGAATGACTGCGCTGGCGAGGACCAGCAGCAATTGTAAACATTAGATCAATCCTCTCTTGAGAGAGGATGTTACAAAAGGACTATAACAGCAGGTATTTAGTTGGAAAATAAAAATTCTGGTCGGGGGTCTCAAGGGGCTTGTCGCGAAGACGAACTGATTGGCGGTAAACCGCCAGTCGTAAAGTAGCTCTCAACTCTGAGATTGAAAGTATTGTTAATATCCCTGTGCGAACATGATGATGTGAAATATGTAGTGATAGTGGCCAATGCTGCTTTCCAAAGCGTACAGACGCGTTGAAGTGCCACATGTCAGTCAGAACAACTGGAAGCAGGCTTAATATTTCTGTGCAATCGTAATAAAATGAAGTGAAGTGAAGTGAAGTGAAGTGAAGTGAAGTATGCGCTCATATAGAGAATGCATAACGTTACTTTTGTAAGACATACAGGTGCAGAATGCTGTATGCAGGTCAGTCAGGTAGACTGAAAACAGCGTTACTACTTTTGTGAAATCGTGTTGAAGGAAAGAGCCTGTCGAAAAAGAATGGCTAATGTCGCTTTTGGAACGTGTGAATGTGGACAAGTAATACATGTAAGGCTAAAGTCTGCCACGAAGAGCAAAAACAGTGTTAACATTTCTGCTCTGTTGTGGTGCCTGTTTCTGCTTTCGTGAAGTGAAGCACTGCTTTGAGTGCAACGGTGTTGCCGTAAGACCTATAATTGATGCTCAACAACAATCAGGCCATAGACTGTCAAGTTTGCAAAGGTAGAGAATACGACTGCATCTGGGACGGATGTGGTGACCGGCAGTTAAACGAATAGGCCTATAGTGCGCACCGTAATTCCGAAAGGCTGACTTGAAGAAAGATATATTCTAGTGTTGTAGACACTTTATTGAGGAGCCCATACATTCATATCGATATACCGAAGAGTTTTGAATTGTTTATTTCGTTCAACATTTAGTCGCAAAATATATATCTATTTTCTTTTTAATTTGTAACAAGATACTCCTATACTAATGCCTCGGAAAGAAGTCTCATGGGTGGTGGGGATGACGATAACAGCGCTCAAGACTCCCCCTCTCTCCCTACTGTTGATTTCCTTCCAACTGCCTCTGGCGTGTGTCAACAAGCCCAACATTCATATGAACAGCATGTCTAACGGTATTGAGGGGGAAGGCGGCGGCATGTAGGGGAGTAGGGAGCAGGACGGAACGTAACAGTTGGAGGGAGATGTGGAAGAAGTCGATCCATGAATTTTCTTCCCGCTTCCTCGGTGGTAATTTCTGTTTTGGCGTCACATCCTGTGTACACAGCTAGAATTCTAGGTTACCTGTATAACGGTTTGAGTATTCTATAGGCCACAATAGAATTATATTAGATGACACACACACACAGGAAATTTACTTCTGTGGATAATATTCTTATCGTGAAGAAAATGGAATTGTTCTACTGCTCGATGTATGCACACTTCGTATACAACATATGGTACTCTATATCAGCAGGATAGGCCGTCTTGTAAAATTCAGCTTTTCACGTTGCAATGTTAATACATTGTACATGGAAGAAACATAGATTTGAAAACAAGTCACGTCTTACCCGTACTGGCTCGGTAATACAGTGGGATATCCAGCCCGAATTCCGGGAAACGGGAAACCTGAAATTATAAAAGAAGTGACATTAAAGTTAACGTACCCTTCGGTCTGCTCAGTATTGATATATGAATCGTATAAGTTACCAGTGTTTTCTGATGGGGTATGCATACAGAATTACAGTAAGAACTAAAGGTAAGAAACTCAGTCTTGGATGGAAGAATATTAAAACGAATTCTGAGGTTTAGAAGTTAATTCATCTGGCTGAGGACAGGATCCAACAAGGAGTTTTTATGAAGGCGACAAAAATGGAACATGGTGGGGGCTGAAATAAAACGCTTGTTTTTGGAACCAGCCGGGTCCAGCGAATATTTCCCTACTCTTAATTCTGACGTTCAAAATTTAGTGAACGTGAAGATTATCAGGTTTCTTTTATTTTTGTATGTTCCCTCTGCCGACGATCAGCACGTACAGTGTCATCTTATATATCATTCATTCGTTTATTCATCAATGGCTCTACAGCCCTTTGTTGGGCCCTGGCCTCTTCTTCAGTTTCGCAGTCTTAATTACAAAGACGGTAGGACTCCTTGGACGAGGGATCAGCCTGTCTCAAGGCCCCTACCTACACACATGACAACACAAACACAGAATAAACACACACAGGGACATGCATGCCTTGAGTGCGATTCGAACCAACGATCGCAGCGTTCAAACGAGCGAAAACAGTGCATGCCTCAGAACGCGCGGCCACCGTGATCAGCCATCTTATGTATTATGTGAGATAAATTGAAACAGAACCCATCAGTGGGTCACTTCCTGCATTCACCTAAAGCAGGTAAGAGAAGTCATGGCATTTTGGGATTTATGAAGGACTACTTCCTGTACCCCTGGTCGATTTTTCCGTTTCGTAATCCTACACATCAGTCTGTAGGATTCTCTAGACGGGTAATCAGACCGTCAAAAGGCAGCTACCTACACACAGAACAGCACAAATAGAGAATAAACGCACACATACATCCATGCATCGAGCGGGATTCGAACCCACGATCCCAGCGTTCGATCGCACAAAGACAGTTCATGCCTTACACCCCGCGACCACCGTGATCATCAACAGAAGCACATACCTCTTAAAATAAAAATTTCATAATCGTTTTTAACTTAACGACTATAAGAAAATAATAAAAAAAAACACCATATCCTTGCTTGTTGGTAATAAATGCATTGTGGGTATTATATAAGTGTTACATATTTATAAATAACTGTTTTAATGTACCTGCTGAATGTGGGGGCACGGTGCTTAATGGAAGAGCGAACTCCTTACATTCACCACTGTTGTAGCTGCTATCAGTTTTGCTATGACGTGATTCCAAATGAGAATGCATGTCGAACACATCCGGAAGGCAGCAAATAAACAGTGAGTTAAATGGTACATATTCACTCCTTTCCAGCTGTTTTCTTTTCGTTTTGTTTGTTTATTGCCTTTGCATGGTGTTCGTATCAGAATGTAATATCTGACAAGGAGACTCGTGAAGAATCTAAAAGGGATCTGACGATTGTGTATAACACTCAGAATTACTGCGTTTCTGGACTTTTTCCATCGTCCGGTATTCTAGAAATAAGAAAACATGACGTTTCGGAGACTTGATCTGTTTCTATCCTCAGGTGAGGGGGGGAAGACACCTACTAAGTTCGGCCCGTTAGAAGGAGCTAACTTCAATTGAGTAGTTGTCTTCCCCCTTACCTGAGGATGGAAACGGATCTAGTTTCCTAAACGTCGTGTTTTCTCACTCACTCATGGTGCTGAGCCCTTCTTGAGAAGCCGCCAGTTGTGCAGTTAATCAAGAACTTCCCCAGAATTATATGGAACCGGAAAGTTCATTACCGTGTTCAAAAGAGCCCTCCACTGGTCCCTATCCTGAGCCAGATTAATCCAATCCATCCCATCCAATCCTGTCTCTCTAAAATCCATTTTAATATTCTCCACCTACTTATGTCTTGGTCTTCCGAGTGGTCTCTTTCCTTCTGGCTTTTCCACCAATATCCTAACTGCAGTCTTCTTCTCCCCCATTCGTGCTACGTTGTGTTTTCTACTTTCTAGAATATCGGTCGATGAATAAAGTCCAAAAACGCAGCAATTTTGAAGGAAACTCAAGTAGGTTTACCCAAACTCTCAAATATTATGGATAGAGAGTGACAACCAGTGAAGTAACCTGAAAAGCTACTTGCAGTTCTCTACGGCGCAGAGAGCTACAGTGCCGACGTGGTGTAGTGTTTAGACTCATAGCTCATTCTTTTAACTAATCTGACATAAAAAAGGAGTGGGGTCATGCTGAGAGGTCTTCTGAAAGCAGGCCCGTTCTCTCAAGTGGAGAGGCAGATAAGTTAAGCGAGTGTTGACGCGCCATCTAAGTACCATCATTCACTCATATTGTAATAAAAACTCTGAACCCCCTCCCGTACTTCTTACCCAGATCACTCATTTGTATATATCCTAAATGTAATAATTATGGATCTTGACGACGCAGGTTCGATATCAGTTGAATTTGAACTAGCTCAGGTATATTCTTGCCCACTGCCCACTTCAGTACCCCATGTTACCTGCTCTTGGTGATGCGATATTTTGCCTTTGTTCGGAAATGAAAGTGTGGTAAAATGTGATAATTAGTACTCATCACAAACCTGTTATTGCGGTAATCAAATCAAGGATTTGATGGGCAGGACATTTAGAAATCATAGGGAAGATGAGAAATACCCGACTTCATGGAGCTGAGCCCCTCTTGAGAAGCCGCCAGTTGTGCAGCTACTAAAAAATTTCCCAGCATTTTCTGGAACTCAAAGGTTCATTACCGTGTTCACAAGAGCCCTCCACCGGTCCCTATCCCGAACCAGATCAATCCAACCCATACCACCCCATCCTATCTCTCTAAGATCAATTTCGATATTATCCGCCCACCTACACCTTGGTCTTCCCAGTGGTCTCTTTCCTTCTGGCTTTCCTACCAGTATCCTATATGTATTCCTCTTCTCCCCCATTCATGCTATACGACATGCCGATTTCATCCTCCTTGACTTGAGCTTTCTAATTATAATTGGCGAAAAGTACAAATTATGGAGCTCCTTAACAATCTCCTGTCACTTCATTTCTCTTCGTTCCAAATATTCTCCTTAGCACCCTGTTCTCAAACACCCTCAGTCTGTGTTCCTCCCTTAATATCAGAGACCAAGTTTCACACCCACAGAGAACCACAGACAAAATTGAGAAAAAGAGAAATACATACAAAATTTTGGCCATAAAGCCGGAAGAGAAGAAATTATTTGGGAAACCTAGGGGTAGAGGGGGGAATAATACAAAACAGATCTTGAAGAAATGGATGGAAGAATATGAGCTGGATTCATCTGGCTCGTGGCAGAATAAAATTATGGGCCAGTATGATCACTCTAATGAACTTCCGAGTTCAGTAAAACGCAACATACTAATATTTATCGACTAATTACGCGACTGTTAGTTTCTGAAGTAGGGCACTGCTCCATGGAAACGTTTCAGTCAGCAGACTAAAACCTTTTTCTATTAGTATGACTCTACACCTCTTTGTTGGGCCTTGGCCGCTTTTTCACTTTCTTAGTCCTATACACAGTCTGCAGGACTGTACGGACGGGGGATCGGTTCATTGCAAGGCCGCTATCTACACACAGGACAACACACAGAATAAACCCACAGACACATCCATGCCTTGAGAGGGATTCGAACCCACGATCCCAGTGTTCGAGCCAGCGAAGACGGTAAATACCTTAGACCAGTGTTTCTCAACCGCCGGGCCGCGGGTAACGCTATCGGTTGAGCACGCGGTAGCGTAGTTGGTTGAGGCGCTATGCTACAAGCCGGAAGGTCGCGGGTTCAAGTCCCGATGAGGTCATTGGATTTTTTCAGTTGACCTAAACTTTCCAGTCGCACTATGGCCCTGGGGTCTACTCAGCCTCTAACAGAAATGAGTACCAGGAATCATCATGGTGTGAGGGCGGCTGGCGCATAAGACTGATAACCTCACAGCCATCTATGATCCGATTTTTTAGAAAAGCTTGAGAGCCTCGATGTCTCACAACCCTATGGGCCCCCAAGGCCTGTTATAGGGATGGCTTTAACTTTATCCTTTTTAAGCTGATTTGATTATGGGCCCAGATACATGATACATTGTCCGATATTTTTTGTGATTTTGCTCAGTTATTTTATCAAGTCTTTGAGACGCTCTCTGAAGACAGTTCATGGTCACTTCCTTCCACATCGTTTCGAATCTATCATCCACAATCATACTACAGTTCGATACAACTCCACTTAAACACGTCAGATAACACTAGAATGGGTCAAATTAAGGAATCAGGATGCACTTCATATGTGGCTAAAATGAGGCATACAAGAAATTCTAACTGACTTTTGATAGTGTAACGTGTAGAGCCATCTCTGCGCAACGGTTCCTTATACACGCTCCCGCATACGCAAGCAACAATAGATTTCCTGTTGGAAACAGTGTTTTCTACTCGGCCCGTGCAAATTAGTTACAAGTAGGACGGTTGAAGCAACAAGGGGTAGTTAGAAGGGAGCCGCCGTTCAGAGAGAATTGGAGCACGGAATTAGAGGAACAGCCATTGTTGAAGCCGTTACCGGGAAAAGCCTTTTAAGAGACTGAGAAAAGTAGTTTATGTGCTTTAGTGAGTAGTAACAAGTCAAAATCTGATTCAGGAGAAGATTAAGAGGAGGTTGAATTCGGGTATGGCTTGCTACCATTCAGTGCAGTAAAAAAAAAAAAGAAAGAAATGGAATATACACGTACATAACTAATATTTTGCCTATAATTTTGTATGGATGTGAAAGTTGACCTCTGATACTAAGGGAGGGACGTTTGGGGATGTTTGAGAAGAGAGTCTTGAGTAGAATATTTTGATCGAAAAGGGATGAAGTGACAGGAGTTTAGGGAAAACTGTATAATAAGAGCATCATAACTTGTGCTCTTCGTGTAGTATGATTAGAATGATCAAGTCAAGGATGATAAAATAGAAAAAGGCACGTAGCACGAATGGGGGAGAAGAGGAATGCATATAGGATATTGATGGGAAACCCAGAAGTGAAAAAACTTTAAGAAGACCTGGACGTAGTTGGGAAAATAATGTTAAGATGGATCTTAGAAAGATAGGATGGGAAGTTATGGATTGGATTGATCTGGCTCACGATAGGACTAGTAGAGGGCTCTTGTGAACACGGTAATGAACCTTCGGGTTCCATATATATTTTTTTTTGAGTAGCTTTGCAACTAAGGGCTTTTAAAGAAAGGCTCAGTTCCATAGAGTTAGTTTAGTCAGAAGACCGCGCCATAGCTCAAGCGGTTAGTCGCTAGCTTCCCACTGCTACGGCCCGGGTTCGATCCCGGGTCTGGTCAAGTGGGATTTGTGGTGGACAAAGTGGCGCTGGGGCAGATTTTCTCCGAGTACTTCGGTTTCCCCTGCCAATCTTCATTTCACCAATTGCTCCACAATCACCCTCACCTATCATCTGGGGCTGGTACAATAGGCCAGAAGTGGCCGCAGTAAAAGGGACTTAGTCCCACCCCACTAGCAATAAAAAAATAGTTTAGTCAGAACTTCAATTTCTGTCTCATTAACCTGAAACTCTTTTCCTTGGTAAGGAAGTCGAAACTTCCAAATGGAAATAAGGGAATAGAAACATGACGGTGTGGATATAAGAAAGAGCCTATCCGTGGGCAAACACTCGCCCCGGTTGTTGTGTAGGCGGCGAGAAACATCACAGATCGATATTACTCGTACAAATGTGGCTAACATACAGGACTTTGTAGCTATATTCTGACCCCAGTAGGTTGGCCAGCTCCACTCTTTTGCTTGGTGTAGAGTTTCTGAGCGTCGATTGATTTACATATTATTTAACAATCCTACACCAATCGCAGAGATTACTGAAGAAAGTGATATGTTAACACTAGATTTGGTTAATTCTAAGATTTTATTTTTCAGCAAACCTGTATAAGTGGCGGAGCAGTGCAACATAGAGTTACTTTTCTTAATTGCTTCACATAATCTTTGGTAAAGCTGTATCAGTTGAAGAGGTTATTTATTAAAGCGATCAAATATTCAATTCGGATGGTTTACAAGTAATTTGATGACGCAGAGCCCAGACTCTGTCTTGCCGGTCTGTTATTTCTCAGATTATCCGACAATGCTATATCAGTCACAAGTTATTCATCTATAACTTTCAGGTCATAAGTTACTTGCGAATTACTTGTACCTGTTACTATCTTGTAACTTGCAGAGATCATGCTATAAAATAATTTCTTGCTAATGTTTCTATGTGTGAATCCTTGAACAATGAACTTTATCTTATCCTAAGCCAGTTATATTCAGTCCACATATGAACACCCTATTTCTTAAAGTTCGACTCTTTTTAATATTATCCTCCCAGGAATACAAAGATTTCCCAACCCATGTCTTCTTCCATTAACCAAGAAGGCTAAATAGTTCTGTCTTCTGGGACATCACGCCTTAAGATGGAGGCGACGTGTTACTCCGAAACTACACGGCGTGATGTCCCTGATGATAGTACTCTTTATGACCACCACTGTAAGAGCTTCAGATCCTAAACAAGAAATTTCTTTACCCAATGTTCAACACGTATCAGGCATATCCCACCCCTTATTTTAACATTCCTATTAATACTGTAACACGTAAACCCGTTGCTAAGTAATTACTGTAAACAACTTTTGTTACTGGGTAATGGTCGTAAACAGTAAAAGAGGATTGATGTTCTGTACGCGGTTCGAGCGATAACAACGTGATGCAACAATGGATGAACTGTTGGAGGCGGTATTTTCTATGCGGTCCGTACCTAGGCTATATAACGAGGAACAGCTGCAATTATTAGAGGGTGAGGACTTGTGTGTAGTGCAAAAGGAAGAATTTGGGATAACATGTTATATGTGCGACAAACCAATCTTCTCGTCAGAGAGGATGTTACATAAGGACTATTACCGCAAGAGTTCACTTGGAAAAAAAATCTCTGGTCGTGGTCCTCAAGGGCCTGACGTCAAGACGAACTGATTTGCGGTAAACCGCCGGTCGTAAAGTAACTCTGACTCTATTAGAGGGTGTCCCGTGTGGAGGCGGGATCGAATACCTCCACCGTGACCCTGCGAGTCGTAGGAGGCGACGAAAAGGGAAGTCTTAAATCTGAGACAGTAAAATATGGTCGAGAGTCTCAAGGGATTCGGACCCGAGAAAGACTGTGCTGGCAAAGGCAGCACCATATACAAAAGACAGCACCGTCCTCTCGTCAGAGAGGGCGTCCCACAAAACAAGACCGTAACTGTCAAACAGTAATAATATCCAATTACCATTTCAAACCCCATTTATTATTACTCGTACCCGTAACAATATTATTGGAACACTAAAAATTATAAAGCTCCCCGTTCTGTAATTCTCCCAGTTTTTCTAGTATTTCCTCTGTTTTACTTTCAAATGTTGTTGTCAGTATTTTCTACTCAAACAATTCAATTTACTTTCTTCTTCATGTAAATGTAAACGTTTTGCCTAACCGTTGCAGGCCTGTGCAGTTATGTGGTGTGTCTGTTATGTAAGCTTACACACAAACTTACATTAAGCGCGAAGTCTCTGAAACCACCATAAATGAGTGAGCAATTTGCCACAAAGGAACAAACATTATTGTACCCCTCGTGATATTATATGTAGGTCACTCTTGGAAAATAACATATGCTTTTATACAAGAGAGAGAAAAAAAAAGATAATATGAGTAATTTATCTGAGGCTCACTTTCTCTTAAAACACCACACTCTTCCATTTCTAGGAATTACTGAACTTCCATCAGAAGGGAGACAACAAATTTATCGATTTCTAGAGAGAAGCGTTTCGAAACCTGTACTCTATAGGGTTTACCAAAATGTGTACGCAATTTAATATTAAGTTCTCACTCTAAGAGAACATGGACTGAGGCTGTTGAGAGGCCGCGCCATAGCTAAAGCGGTTAGTCGCTGGCTTTCCACCGCGGTGGCCCGGGTTCGATCCCGGGTGTAGTCAAGTGGGATTTG
This sequence comes from Cryptotermes secundus, assembly GCF_002891405.2. Lineage (NCBI taxonomy): Eukaryota > Metazoa > Arthropoda > Insecta > Blattodea > Kalotermitidae > Cryptotermes > Cryptotermes secundus. The sequence goes on from NW_019744113.1 coordinate 166,860, forward strand.
TGGTGAACAAAGTGGCGCTGGGGCAGGTTTTCTCCAAGTACTTCGGTTTCTCCTGCTAACCTTCATTCCACCAATTGCTCCACAGTCACCCTCACCTATCATCTGGGGCTGATACAATAGGCCAGAAGTGGCCGCAGTACAAGGGACTTAGTCCCACCCCACTAGCAATGAAAGAAAGAAGCTGTTGAGAATGTAGTGACGATGGGACAGTTTTTGCCAAAAAGAAGCACTAGAACAGAAGTAATATACAATGGAGATTTCATAAGATGTGCTCTTCACCCAGTACTGTTAGCTAGCTAGCTACCACAGGAGGCATGATCAGTGCCCAGTTTTGAGGTTATGCCTCTGCAAGAAACTAAGCGCCTATGCTAGAGATAATGATGCACTTAAGTAGAGTGGAAAGTTGAAAAGGATAAAGTATCATTTTTGTACGTTACCCTATGAAGGCGTATAGGTGGCATGCATTAAAACTACCTGCATTCAAGTTTTCGGCATTTGTCGAAATGAAGTGGTAATTTCAAGCTCCGACTGGCTTACTCCTGATACCTAGGCCAGGAGACTAGGTGAGTTCTGTAATTTGTCTGGACATGGCGACTAACAGAAGAATCTCTACAATGAAGCGAGTTTCGATCGTCCAGCTAATGGCGTCATATTACTTTCACAAATGTTCCTGCTAGAAATTATAAATTAATTTGTAACGTATCATTAATAATTCAAAACTCCCTATAAAATCTATCCTTTTAACAGGTCGTGGAGGCCCAGAGAATTATGAGATGTCGAGGTTCTCACATTTTCCAGACAATGGGCTCACAGACGGCGGTGAGGTTGTTAGGCTTATGGACCAGCCGCTCTTAACCCCCAGTAAGATTCCTGGTACTCATTTCTGTTAGAGGCTGAATCGAACCAAGGGCCATAGTGCGGCTGGAAGGATTAGGTAAATTGAAAATTCCAGTGAACTCATCGGAAATCAAATCCGCGACCTTCCGGCTTGTAGTTACCGCGTACCTCAAAATTTCTTATAAACCTATTATATGGATCTAAGCATTGTAAGTTCTTGCCTGGATATTACGCAAGCAGTACACTCCACTTATGACTGTGATGAAAGTTATATTATTCTCTTCTGTTCTCTTGTTTGTGACGAGTGATACGGAGGTGAGCCCAAGTACTCACTTGGGACATATTTGTCACTGTCATATATATGACTGCGGTTCTGTTTCCATTTCACTGTTTTCTCTACATCAATGACAAAGTACATTTTTATTGGTACCAACTACGCCGTATTGTTTTCCTTCCTCGGTTAGCACAAGATGTTTGAAATTTACTTTTACATTTTTGCATACTCGAGGCAATAGGATATCTCTGCAGTATACATGTAGTGTTGTTAGGTTTCGGTGATACTTTTTTTATTTCTAGTAGGGTGGGACTAAGTCACTTGTACTGTGGCCACTTCTGGCATATTGTACCAGCCCCAGATGATAAGTGAGGGTGATTGTGGAGCAATTGGTGGAATGAAAATTGGCAGGGGAAACCGAAGTACTCGAAGAAAACCTGCCCCAGCGCCACTTTGTCCACCACAAATCCCATTTGACCAGACCCCGGGATGGAACCCGGGCCGCAGCGGTGGGAAGCCAGTGACTAACCGCTTGAACTATGGCGCGGCCTTCTGGTGCTGCTTACTTCGGACGATATGGGCAGTAAGCAGGTATCACTGGTATTACAAGACGTCTAAATAATGAGGGAAACAAGGCAAACCGGTAATTCTCTGAATGAGATTAGATTAAGGGTATAACAGCCCTCAAACACGGTAGAAATATGCACGTTTAGAACTTCTGATGGGCATTATTTTGCTGAGCTGTTACGCAATCAGCCGATCTCAATGTCCCTGCGGTCTAAGGCATCAACTGGCTTCGCTCGCTCGAACACTGGGATTGTGGGTTCGAATTTCACTCAAGGCATGAATGTCTGTGTGCGTTTATTCTGTGTTTGTGTTGTTCTGTGTGTAGGTAGCGGCCTTGTGACAGGCTGATCCCTCGTCCAAGGAGTCCTATCGATTGTCTGTCTATAGGACTGAGAAACTGAAAAAGCGGCCAAGGTCCAACAGAGGACTGTAGAGCCATAGATGGATAGTTACGTAATTAGTAGGAACAGTGAAACCAGAGATAATGGAATTGCTATAAATAGGCAGAAAAAGAAAAATGAGATCAAAATTAAAAACAGAAAACATATTTTTTTATTCAAGACGTGCTCATTTCGAATCTCAGCCAGGCTACCGGCTATCCTAACTAATGTTCTCCGTGGTTTTCTCAGTCATTCCAGATAAATTCCTATATAGTAGTATCTCGATTAGACCAAGACCGATTCCTTTCAAATCCTTTCCAATTCATTATTCATCGATCATTCTGTTTCTCATGCTACATACTCTGAGGTATTGACAGCATTGAAAATAAACTACAAAATTACAAAGAGAGGAAGACGAGGAAAGGAAAAACGAAGATAAAGAAATGAATATAAGTCAAGAACGATATGAAGACACACGGAAGAACAAGTGAAAGAAAGATACGATGGACGAACGGTATGATAGTAGGAAGAGAAAGACAGCAACAAACAAAGATAGAGAGGAGGAAGGCGGAAACAAGTTGTGCAGTGAAATGGAACAGAGATGGAGAACCCGGTGATTACCGTCACCTGTTGTACCCTCGCGTGTTGTGGCTCCTGCTAATAGCGCGGCTTCCCACACGACTCAGCCCCACAAACCTCCCTCACTCATTCGAAGTGTAGGTTATTCCCCCACTACAGGCAAGTCAATTCAGATAACTTAATCTAAGTAAATAACCAACTTTGTGGTTTATAATGAAAAGAAGTTATATCTTCCCGTATGCAGGCCATTGGCCCTATTTCAGTCACGTTCACAGCTTGACAACCTGTTTCTGTGGAAACAATTAACTGGCTCAGCATAAAGTTAGTGGTCAGATTTTGTTAGTACGATAATGAAAACTGACGCTCACACCAAGTTAATTTGTTATTTCATTGGTTAATGGGATAGCCCGGAGAACTTCATGGAGGTAGGCCTAGGCCCACTGGAGCTGTAGTGCCAAGGAAAAAAAATGGGATACCTAGTTCTTGTTTTAGCAGTTAATTATTTGTATATGTCAGTAATTTAAAAGACTAAGGTTTTCTTGTTAAGCGAATAAGTCCGATTTCCATATACTTCAAAGATAAACCGTGTCATGAGCCCACAATCCCTCAATGACAGTCAAAACATTTAACTGTAAGATCGTCTTTATAAGCTTCACAGGAAATCGAAATAGTTGGCATGTTTTTAAAGATGGGACGTTTGATTTTTGTGTGCTTTAAACCTGGATCAAGAAGCTCATAATGTTAGTGTCGCCGCTGCTCGACAAATCAGAATGCGCCACTGCGAAGACCTACTTCTTCATGTGCGCGGACTGAACACCACGCAGTTGTAAGCAGACGTGTAGACACTCGAGGACTAAGGTCGATATCGTAGCTCGTCAAGTTCAGAGGAAAACAAAATAAAGAATATCGAAAATTCAATTCATTTTTAAAGTGTTTCACGATAAGAAGAAGGCCAATTACAGACAAACACCAAAGAGGAAAGAGGATATAGAAATAATAATAATAACAAAACATATCTCCTTGTCTTTATTCAATACTATCGTAAGCTATCTGCCTTTATTTTATCTCTTTAGTCTTCCAAGCTTGTCCAGTACGCCTGTGTATGTACAAATATATATCTTCAATTGCTTTACTGGCCTAATGTCTCTTGTGTATATACATTTATATTATATTCCATATCCAATTAAATGTCTCAAGTCTCTCATTTCTGTCCCTTACTAAATGTAATAAAAATAATAATCAGACCTGTTGCTAAGAGAGGACTCTGTAAACAGCGACCGTTTCTGGGCAACGGATCGGTAAACACATTCCCAGAGACTTCCAGAAGTCTGATCAAGATATACTGAATGTTCCTAAAAGAATGGTGGCGTTTCAGATACGTATATAATTCGTATTTCTTGCCATGTACAATCATAACATGCGTCAATCAGAAGCTTAACTGTCCAAATTTTATGTGCATCCGTCAAAGTGCCTCTGTGTGCGCACGTTTCGTTACCCGGCACACATCAATGCGATAGTCCAATTTCTGTCACACCCGCTGCAGCATTTCAGGTGTGACGGTCTCCACAGCACGATTGATTGTTTTGGAGATCCTGGAGTGATTGGGGCAATGGGGGTACATAAACCATATCCTTCATGTACCCCCACAAGAAGAAATCCGGGTACAGGGGTGGCCACCGGAGAAGGGGGGCATCTTCACCTACAGCACGTCCAACCCATCGTCTGCTTGTCAGAAATGGAACTAGGAAAGAGCGCGATATACAAAATGAAAATTTGAGAGCCACGTTATGAATCCGTATATGTTTTGCTTTTCATCACCAAAAACTGACAGATATATATATATATATATATGGCAATGAAATCCCACCATTCTTTTAGGAACATCCTATATATATATCCTATATCCTATATATACATCCTATATATGAAGGCTGCCTCCATAAAATCGGTTTTGTCCAAGGCATTCAGCACTTACCCCTGGGACAATCACACTGCTGGCTGGCTAGTCTGAAGATACGAGGCTATTGATTTTAAACTGTCAGATTACAGTTTTAACAGATTTCTATTTACGAAGCTTTTAGAACATTCATTTCCGATAAGGGCAAAAGTCACTCACGTACTTAAGCACAAAGGCATGAAGAAATTAGCAACAATGGAGTTGAATCTCCATGCATTCTTCGCCTCAGTATTAGATGGAGGTAGGTGATCAGCTTCACGCTCCAGCCGCTTTATCCTCGAGCATAATGCTTCCGTCTGAGAGGACGTTAGATAGGCCCGAATGTCAGTCTGGACGTAGCGAACGCAACAATACTGCCTATGTGTGTTATCTCGAACATGTAGCCCGGATCCAGTTAGTTCACCGACTGAGCTGGCGAGACCCGTAAATAAACTAAGAAACAAACGGTCACTGAGGTTATTCACGTTCCCAGAAATGTGTTAATTACTGGTTTGTGGTTTAAATTGTTCTGATGACAACCAGTCCACAAGGCTTCAGTAGAAAAGAACATGAGCGCCCCAGAACTATAAAGAATTAAAGACTGCTCTAACTGATGTTATTGTCGTCCACACGAAGGGTGTTTTCCTCCCTGCTCCGTACATTCATCACGAGAGAAAGGGTTGCATGCGTCGTGACGCAGCACGCAAACCTCCACTTCCGCCTCCTAACAGAGAATTTCCCGTTTACTTCCGTTCTCCGGAAATCTCAATGTGATAGGGCGAAATTATGGCACTTTGCTTTCTTTGACACTTGCGACTGTAACGTGTGATTTAACAGTGTTATAATTCGAAAATGATTTTATATGCTCAATTATATCTTCACAATTACTGTGTTTTTTGGACATTACACACCGTCTTATTTTTATTTAATACACGTTTCGGAGACTGGATTCTGTCTCCTTCTTCAGGTAAACGTTGTGTTTTAAATAAAAACAGGAAGATAGATAATGTCTAGACGCACAATAATTTTACTAATATAGAATCGTCACAAACTTTTAGATGATTTATACCTTGTTTTGTCTTGTTTCATTTCTCTCTTGCTGTTCATTTCAATGTCTTTATTTCATTTTCTTTCTCTATTACTTTCTAATCTCTTTTGTAGAGAAGTTTTGCTGACAATAGTGATAATGTTAAAAGGGTAGTAGCTGCCACCATATGTAATAAATATTCGATTACTCAATACGTAAGTCCATTCATTACATGAATTTTGGGGAATTAACCTTCTTTTCCTACAGAGGATGCCCCCTAGAGAAAACTACACAACCTCGGTACTTTCAAGTGCTACTGCTCCAATTTTCTTTCGATAAACTGCCCAAACCTACCCATAATTAATCATATCTCCTATGCTTTTACTGTTGAAATCAGATCGTATCCCCTATCTTAATTTTCGGATTCATAGAAGCTTCACCCCCTACTGCTCTCTTTCTAACAGGGCCAGACCCCTTCACTGAGCCCTCCTGTAATTATAGCTTTGCTTGAAAGCCGTAATAGGAGGTAGAGACTGGCTACGGGCTGGACAACGGAGGGGACGGAGTTCGAGTCCCGGTATAATTAAGAATTTTCTCCTCAACGTCAGATCGGCTCTGGAGGCCACCCTGCCTCATATCCAATAGGTTCCGGGGCTCTTTCCCCGGAGTTAAAGCTGTTAGGACGTGAAACTGATCATTCACTTCCAACTACTGCCGAGGTCAAGAAAATGTGGATCTATACATTAATTCACCCCGTACGTCTTCATGGCGTAATGCTTAATTAGTTAGGAACAAGGATGAATTTACCTAACCTTAAAAGGCAAAAATCTAAATTGATCTGAGAATGGTCTTGTGAATAATAAATCGACGGGAGTGCCTCACGTGACTCCGATATTCCCGTAATTAATAAGTAGTGTGTTCTTAAGAATTTTTTTCCCCCTTGGCACTACAGCCCCAGTGGGCCTAGGCCTGCCTCCATGAACTTCTCCGTTCACTTCGGTTTTTCTAGATCTTACACATTCGGGTGATCAGCTCGTCGCAAGGCCTCTACCTGTACACAAACACACAAAAACGCCCACACATATAAATACTAGTGAACCATGCCCTGAGTGGGATTCGAACCCACGATCCTGGTTTCCAAACGAGCGAAGACAGTACATGCCAATTCTTAAGATTAGGGGAAATAATTCTTTTATTTATCAGTATAGGCATATAGAAGGAATTGAACTGAACTTATTTTTCGAATACTAATGCCAGCGTTAAATTGCACAAAGGGTAACATATAGACCAAAAATTGAAATAATTAATTACACTAATTAATTACGATAATTCCAAAGTTATAATTTGTGAATGTTTATCTGATATCAACGATTACATAAACCAACATACGAATAATAGTAGGTGTTAGGCTGTCAATAACTGATGCATGCTGGTTGCTAATCTCGCCCAACCTACAGTTAGTTGAGTCTACCGTGGCGATTATCTTGAACCACTATACGTCGTTTCGATCAGTCCATCGTCTCGTTTCTGAGTAGACCTAAACTTAGCGCTGCGGTTTATATCATTGTTAGGTGGCATCTTGAGCTGAATCGTATTGTGTTAGGTCTGTCTTCTATCGCTGTATATTAGAGTGGACTATTGTACGAGTTATCCCTCACGTTGATCTATCAATACAGATTCCCCCTACACAGTCTTCCCTCCATATCGTTATTAATGCAGGAAACTAACATCAAACACGTCTGGACGAGTACATCCTCAGCCACACCTTATTGCTTTGCTTTACTGCTCGAATTTTATTGGTTTCTACTCCTTCAGTTGCTGTTTCATAGCGTCTCTTTCACAGGAAAAAAATGGATTGTTGCGATAAGCCTCGAAATAAATAGTAAATAATTATTATATAAAGCTTTATGTTTTTGTAAATCATCAGAATTGTTCATACCCTTCTCGTAAACCTCTTATGTTTCGCTAAGTTTGTTAGAGTACATCTATCTATATATCTGTCTCTCATTCTATCTATGGCTCTACGGCCTTTTGGACCTCGGCCGCCTTTTCAGTTTCTTAATCTATGCAGAGTCGGTAGGACTCCTTGGACGGAGGATAAGCCAGTTGCAAGGGCACAGAACACAAACACAGAGTAAATTCACACAGACATCCATGCCTTATGTTGGATTCGAACTCACGATCCCGGCTTCCGAGCGAGGGAAGACAGTTTATGTCTTAGACCGCTCGGCCACCGTGACCGGCGCTTCATTTTAGAGTTTCCTAAAAAGTGACGCAAATAAGTGCGCACTTATATTTCTCAAACGTTTGTATCATTTGTAGGATATGAGGCACTCGCAGCGGTGGTTATGAAGAGTTCTGTCTTGTGGAATATAGCGCTGTGTAGGATCTGAGGTTCTCACAGCGGTGTTTATGAAGAGTTCTGTCTTTTGGAATATGACGCCGTGAAGCCCGTTGAAAATCTATAGACGTTTCGGAAGAGGATGTCCACTCCACCTTCATGGTCGAGGAAAAAATAAAGTAAGAAACCGCCGTGCTATTTGCTTCGTGATCGTTTCTTGCTTGGCTTATTCTTCGTTCAGTGTTCTGCTTTCTACCTGGTCCATACTGGTTTCCTGCTTGGCCTATTCTTCGACCCTGAAGGTGGAGGCGACATGTTCCTCCGAAACGTCAGTTAACTTTCAACGAACTGCACGGCGTTATATCCCAGAATATATGGCTGTTCATTTTCACCATTTTTAAGAAACTACTGTAGCTGGCATCAGTATCTCTCCCATTTGAAATTAAAAAGTCTGCCATGATGATTTTTTTATTGCTAGTGGGGGTGCGACTAAGTCCCTTGTACTGCGGCCACTTCTGGCCTATTGTACCAGCCTCAGATGATAGGTGAGGGTGATTGTGGAGCAATTGGTGGAATGAAGATTGGCAAGGGAAACCGAAGTACTCGGAGAAAACCTGCCCCGGCGCCACTTTGTCCACCATAAATCCCACTTGACCAGACCCGGGATCGAACCTGGGCCCCCGCGGTGGGAAGCCAGCGACTAACCGCTTGAGCTATGGCGCGGCCACTTGCCACGATGATACTGTTCAAAATAAGGGATATAATATATTCCACACCAATGACACGATGTTTATATCGAGTTTCATCAAAATAAGTTTAACATCTCTATCAAGAATGTTTCATCTTCTTCGCAGCGGCCAGACCCGCTCTGGAACCCACCGAGCCTACTGTCCAATGAGTTCCGGGGATTTTCTAGGGGATATAATACCCGGAGCGTGAAGCTGACCACTCGCCTCCATCTAGTGCCGAGGTTAAGAACGCTAGAACTATGGCTTCGGTCCCTCAAACTTCTTCATGGCGTGGAGTTTAAGTAATTAGTTAGGCAGAGGGACAATTTTACCTTTTACCAACATTATTAACGTCCATAATTTAGTCAGGAGACATATATAACATAGGTAGTTTATTAGCACGGCTCCGGAGGTGCCGAAGAAGAGTAAAATAATATTCTTGTGATACAACGGAAATATAAAATATGCCCCATTTTTACGTAACATCCTGCTGAAAAAGGGAACAAGATGGTGAAAATTCCTTTTTCCGGAAACATGATGATTTAAAGCCAATCCCAGACGTCGAAAATGTGAGAATAATTTTTTCACCATTTCAGGCTGCTTAACAACTAAGAAATACTGGACCAGGTCAACAGCTTTCCAGTGCTCAGCGAAGCTCCTGCGTATGGAAACGGTTGAATCACTCATTCAGTTACAAGTTAATCTGTTAATGAGTCACTCAACCATTTAAAAATTAATAAATTAGTACGTCTAACAGGTGGGCAGGGCATGTAGCACGAATGAGGAGACGAGGAATGCGTATAGGATATTGGTGGGAAAGCCAGAAGGAAAGAGACCACTGGGAAGACCAAGGCATATGTGGGTGTACAATATTAAAATGGATGTTAGAGAGATAGAATGGGATGGTATTGATTGGATTGATCTGGCTCAGGATAGGGACCAGCGGATGGCTCTTGTGAACACGGTAATGAACCTTCGGGTTCCGTAAAATGCTGGGAAATTCTTGAGTAGCTACAGAATTGGCAGCTCCTCCACAAGGGTTCAGCTCCATGAGTAAGTAAGTAAGTAAGTAAGTAAGTAAGTACGTCTAACAGTGGCTGAGTCACTTATTCATGCGTTCGGTTTTAGGCCTAAGTTATTTATTCATTCGGTGTTTCAGTCATTTAATCTAAGTTAGTCTATCAGCGAATCATTTAATCATTGGATTGTTTAATCAGTTTAAACCCACTGACAGTGAGTCAATCGGTTTCAGAGTTAGTGAGCCACTAATTCACTTAGTAATTAAATGAGTTATCAATCTGTGGATTAGTCAAGTTATGTCTTAAATTCCAAGCTGTCTCAAGATTTATTTTACTCGCCTGTCCACTTTGCGGCCGTGCTCGATACGAATCGCTACATGTATCAAGGCACAGGATGTCACACAGCTTGAAAGATGGGAAAGGGGACGGAGGAGATCCTTCACTGAGATATCCAGTCGTAAAATGGACGAAAAACAGACATGTTACGATATGATTGCGCCAAAGGTTTGTCATTACTTGTTCGGAAACTTTGTGAAGATAAATTTGTTTCGTATTAATTCAGTTCAGTTCAATTCTTGTTTATTAACGTGCAAACTTAACAGCCTAGAGGCCAATTACAAAGTTAGCATGGGCATATAAAAAGAAAGAACGAAAAACCTACAGACAAAATATAAAATACGGTAGTTTATAATAATAATAATAATAATAATAATAATAATAACAGGTATAACATAAAATAGATTGAGAAGAACAGTTTTGGGTGCGAATACGTCAGCGTCCCTGCAAACAACATAGCAGCTGCTGCACACCTAGCAGAGGGACAGTTTTTACATGAGGAGCAGACATTGCACGAGTACAATGCAAAGTCTCTGATGTACCGAGCCGCTTCTCCTTCTATTCCTGTTGCTCCTTGAAACACTTCGTTTCACTTCAGTTCCTTAATCTGAGACAGTCGGGAGGAATTTTGGACGGGGTATCAGCCCGTCACAAGGCAACTACCGAAAATAAACACAGATATCCATGCCTCTAGTGACATTCGAACCCACAATTCCAGGATTTGAACAGACGAAGACATTTCATGCCTTACAAGGCGCAGCTTCCTCGTACGTGAATTATGATTATTCTTATGACATAAATTGCCCTATTTTTGTATTTTTTTTAATGTATAATATTTAATTTCCGTTACAAGCACTCCATTTGTAATTGATTTGCAGGTAAATATTGCAAGTAAGAATTGAACCGAGCTGAATTATTATTAGTAGTAGTAATATTGATTATTATAGATGTTTACAGGTTAGTAAGTTCTCTGGACTTATGTCTTTTGTGGTATATTTAGCGATAGTGTCGTTAGCTCGGACTATAGCATCAAGTGACAATATAATTAACAAATGATGAATTAGAAAGGACGTGGAAGGAATTTGTCGCGTTTCTTTTTTTTTACCAAAGAACCACCCCGGCATTCGTCTGGTGGAACGAAAACTTCAGTCAGAATAGACGCAGTTTCAGCCAAGACACAAACCATGTGCCTTCCGCATACACGTCAAAAGCGTATTTGGGTGCATAGAGAAACAACTTAATGTGATATAACACTTCAGTTATACTTCCTTTTAGGATACTCATATATACGTTAGTAACTGCTCCCCCCCCCCATGCTTTATGCAGTTCTTTACAGAATTATATTCGGTGACGTCATTCAGATGTTTTGCAAATGATTTCAGTTCCCTTCCAATTGCTCTTACAGCCACGGATACCACACTTACCTGTCTCCCTGCATAATACTGTCATTTTCCATGCAGTTCATCTTACGTACTTACAGCCAAACTAAATAATACGTACCAGAAATGGCCGCAGTACAAGGGACTTAGTCCCACCCCACTAGCAGTAACAAAAAAATACTACGTCAAATCTAAGTAAACATTGACAGCCCCTCTAGTAACATGACATTCTTCTAAACGCACAGCCGTGAAAGAACAAAACAAATACTGAATGAAATAAAAAGTAAACAAAAAAGCATAAAATAACGGTACAAAGGCAATTAAAATACTGTATCATTAAGGTTTAAGTTGATAACATTTCACGTGCTCAAAAACTTCGCTCCTTCGCGGAACACGATGACTTATCACCGAATGTATAAAATTCTTCCATGGTATCGAATCCTGATCCATTTCTAGGTATATGTAGTTTACATGTTCGCAACCAGCTTCTTGAAGATTAATACTATCTTCTCCCATATCTAATAGTTTTTTCATTACGTTTTCAAAGAAAATTTCGTAATTCATTCGTTTCCTCATATGTAGTTCTGAAATAACTAGTTCCAGCGAATCCCACACAGAATGAACAGCGCTTTTGTATATGTGCGGAGAACAAAATAGAAGGGACAATTTTATATAATCCATCTTGTGGTTGAGTTTCTTGGTTATTATAAGTAAGAACCCAGTAATCGCGAGGCGTAACATTTCAGACAGAAACATCAATAAATGACTACGCGTTTATGTTAAAATAGCTTCAAGTTCAATGTATTCCACTATCCGTGAAGCAACAAATTATAGGTCTACATCTAAGCTTGTGTGACATTGCTTCTGCTAGTGGCTGCTATTACTGCAGAGTGGGGCTATCGTATGAAACCCTATTTCACTGAAACAGGCCTGTCATTTTAGAATTATAGCCTCCAGCTGACACTGTTGTCCGATATCAAAGTTTTTCTTTCAATATATATATACACGTATATATATTACAAAATGGCAGTAAACCTTACATCGATAATTTATCATTCGAAGTGGACATATTTCGTGTTCTGAGGCAAAAAGTAAATTTTGAAAAATCTGAGCAGTGTAGAGCTAGAAAAAAAAATATTTCTTTGCCCCGTTAAGGGAAACAAAAAAGCGTATTAAATTTTTGTGGCATAACCTGTTGGGAAGTGGATACTTTGTGAAAGAAAACGGATGTATTAAGTGAAAGAGATTTTAAAGAAATGAGCTGGATGAATCTGGCTCAGGTTCCTGTCCAGTGGTGCTGCATATTTTTAAGGGTGTTATGGATACCCACCATTAGACTGTATCCGGACCACTGTAGTCATGGCAACAACCTCGCATCATATTTCCGTAAGATTCACTTAAAATTATCATTCCATCTATCCCTAGGTAAACCAGGTTGTACTTCCACTTAAGGTTGTCCAACAGAATGCTGTATTTATTTCTCCCATCCATGCAACATGTGATAGTAATCGAATTATCCGTGATTTGATCTCTCGAATAATATCTGGTTAAAAGTTCCTCATTACAGATGGAATTAACTGTGTATGGTCATATCTTACGCGGTAACTGCCTTCTAAAGAAGTTACTGAAGGAAAGATAGAGTGGCGAATAGAAGTGACCAGAAGAAGAGGAAGAACGCGTAAAAATATGCTGGATGACCTTGGAGACAGAAGAGGATATTTTCATTTGAAGGAGAAAGCTCTAGATCGCATCAAGTGGAGGAACTCTTTTGAAAGAGACTGTGGACCTGTCGTCTTGATACATTACAGGTGAATGAATGAGGCAAACTCCATGGCATGCCTTCACATCGGATGTTAAAGATAATTTCTTTATTCTTTGCCCTGCCAAATTCTAGGTCAGATGTAAGACCCCGACTAAAGTCCGAAGCTGTGATAAGGCACTGACTGGTCGGGCTTATCTCACGCTTCAGGGTATGTGGCGAATGAGACAAATTCCTCATATATTTAGGAAAGTGGAAAGAACATTAAGGAAAGTGGAAAGAACAATAACTCGAAATACGAGTACGTGTACGTAAATATGATACTGTCACGTGTATTCGTGACTAAAGACGCGGGTTTGGATCGCTAAGTCGATTTTTTGGACATTCACTGGTCGAAATTAAGTATGCGAGTAATTATAACACTTTCAAGATTACTGTAAGTATAACACATAAATAAAGTCTTCTATATCTGCTTACATTAGTCGTCACTAGGTAACAGATCTAAACAATGGTTATTCCTCTACAAAGTTTTCCTTATCCGTTTCCTGGAAATGGGTCCTAACACAGGAACTATAACCGTAATACCCCAGATACCACTGCACTACAGCAACACACATAAAGTCTTCAAATCACACGCTAAGTCTTCACAGGCTGACTTCTAGTTCTTCTACTACGAACTTCCCGTGGCTATCTCCTACCGACAACTGACTCGTAGTGCCGATTATCTTCAAATTAACTCCTCTACACGGACTCCAAGGAACACATTCTCTTTTTTTTGTTTGTTTGTTAAGAATGCATGTTTACATCTTCGTTGCCACACAATATACGTCCTATTGTTCGGTGCATTGGCTTGGGACGGACCACATAGAAAACACAGTTCCCCTTATATTGTTGTCACATTCTTAAGGGAGGTGTTTACCGGCCGTCGTATAGAGACGGCAGTTCTTCTACTGTTGCATGTATTCGTTACCGTGAGAATATTTACGGACATTCCTCTATTGTTATATAAACGGCCCGTATTTCACAATATGAATGTTTGACACGATGGCTATATTAATATAATGTGACATGTTGACCCCTACCTCCCCAGCGGTACGTGGCGGTAACGTAACGCTCGCGTTCTTACGGTAATAGGCGAGTTCCCGCCCCGCCACTCCCCTCCGCGGTGACGTCACCGAGGGATATCGCGGTCGCTAGGCAACGCGAGTCAACAGCGGCGACGTTACGATAGGAACAGCGGTTACCTCCGCTAGCGTTACAAAGCAACACAGCGCCAGGCAAAAAGGGTGCCTATTACGCGGCCGTTTTCCGTATGGTCCGATCGAGGCTACATGAGGCGCAGCGAAGGCTATTCACAGTCAGTTGTACTGAGTTGTACTGTAACAGTCGCCGAGTTGGATTCAGAGTCAGCCAGTCAGTTGTACTGTGGCATTTGGAGTGTACTAATTGTGATACTGCAGATAGCAGTAATCGTAAATCTGTAATTTGGGTGATTGTAAGTGCGAATGTGAAATAAAATTCGCTACATCGAATACATCGAGAATTTATTTGTCGCGATATACGCCCGATACGCGACAATAATTATAGTAGACATTGTTCATTGTCCTGATAGGGACTAGATCTATCTCTTGGGCCGAAATGAGTAGGCCTTTGTCTGAGGAAGGAGACAGAGTTGTCGTTGAAATTTTGTTTTAGAGAAATAAAAAAACAGGGCGATGGATATTTTTCAAAACGTTAATATTTTTATCGAACATAAGTAACCCATAATGAACTCTTTCCTTCTCTTATCTATTTACTGAGATAATCATAACAATTAATTTCAAATTATCGGAAATATATACGGCTATGGATTATAATACATCCGTCAGTAGAGTGAAAATGTTCGGCATTGAAGGTGGCGGTTTAATTCCCATACTTATATTGCGAAATGCTTATTCATCGCCATGTCTGAATAGCTCCTGGGCTAGCACAAGCTATCTACATTATTTGCAAAATAATAATAATAATAATAATAATAATAATAATAATAATAATAATGTGTAGTGATTGCACCGTGTTGTGGAGACTCATCTGCCGACTTTTAAGAGAATCTGGCTGTCTCCAGTTGCAATACAAATTCCTGACCACGTCCAGCCCAGCTTTTGGGCCCACCCAACCCATCAAATGACACCTTTTGCCTTCTTGAACGTGATTAAAGTGATTTATGTGAAGTTTCTTCCAGTGGCAGGTTAGTAATTTATTAAGATTTACCTCAAGCGGCTTCCGTAGGAGGTCGTGGAATTTTTAAGGGCGGAAAAATTCAGGGAACAAGTCCTCTGGGAGGGACTTTAAGCCGTGGGTCCCGTGTCATAGATTTACGGCACGTAAAAGATCCTCATGTCTCTAGGAGACCTCTGAGCAAAATTAGGCAAAGTTTCCCGCCCAAGTAGTTTCCAATGCCTCCGGTAGATGGGGAAGCATGGGGTACCACTGCAAGCCTTGCTGGCTGAACGGGGCTGATAGCGAGCACCAGTATCGGGAGGGTATGGCGACAGTAGAAATTAAAGCTGGACGCACAATGGACCAATAACCGGTCTAAGTGCATGGGGAAACCCACCCCCTCAAAAAGATTTACCTCTATTTCCCTATACGCCTTAATGGCAGGTGCTTAGACACAGTGTTAATGTTAACTTAAAATTAACGAATACTAAGAAGTTTTAAGAGTGTCGTGAATAAACTTCAATGTATTGCTACGAGCTTTGGTGTAACAAGTTTCCGAGTGATTGCAAGGTGGGGGGGAAGGTTTTTAATTTCCTTAAAAGTCGAGGAGAAACATGCTGTAGCAATTTGATGAAAGTGTGGAAGAAGACGGAAAACAAAGAAATGGGATGAGAGATAGGGAGACCGGCCAACACATGGGCAGTACTTGTATTAATAATTCAGAATGCTACGGCTCTCTTGTTTGCTCTTCGCACGCAATTGCTTCCACTCCTGAACATTCACTTCGGCTTCAAACCACAAATGTAACCTGCAGACATGACAGCGCTTAAGCGCCCGCTCCCCATAGCAATACAAGTGGCGTTAATGTATACCAACTTTATAACGCTCTAAATATTATCCATTTCATGCTCTTCTGCGGGAAGAACGTACACGTATCAATGAGAAAGCCGTCGGGATGTTTCATTTTCGAAACTACTGAATGAATTTCTGTTAAATTTGGTATTACAGACTCTACACGATCCTACATAGTCCGAATTTTAAATGAAAATAAATAATTTTATTTTTTTCTTAAGTTGTGGATCTTGTGGATCTTCGAGCCATTTAGGGCCCTGGCATTTTATCCAGTTCCGTAATCATTTTTCAGACACGGTAGAACTCCTTAGATGAGTGATCAGCTCGTCGCAATGCCGCTACCTACACACAGGATAACAGAATGAAAGCATACATACACTTACATCCATGCTTTGAGTGGGATTCGAACCCATGATCCCAGCGTCCGAGCTAGCGAAGACAAGTCATGACTTAGACCGCGCAGCTACTGTGACCGTCTGACTGTACACTACAAGTCCATTAAATGAAGTGAATTAATATTTGAATCTGATTTATGTGACGCGTACTTCACCTAGAAGATATGGCTGCGTTCACGGATTATTTTAATTTGCCATTTCTTACACTTGTCTGCAATAAGAGATATGGGTAACACGTGTTTCGTGACGAAGATGGATTTTTACCGGACAAGATGACGATCTTGTAGAAAGACAGACAAGTCATTCAGGCAGACTGTCAGCATGAGACTCTGCTACGTTCTATTTTTGAAACTGAGGACCCAGAGATTCAGCACTCTCACTGGCAGAAGGACCGCTAAACAATTATAATGCAGAAACTCAATCATGCAGGTCATATTCAATTTACTACTGTGTAAACTCGGTGGATGTAACTTCCGACAAAACGTTTAACAGATTATTTACATGTTAGTCATCTATCTACATATGAATCGAGAGTGAGTTAATAATTGGTGTGATTCCCGCTAGGGCGAGGGATGTTCCTTTCTCCATTACACCTACTCCGCTTCCCACACATTTAGCGGGAACTTTGGTCTGTTGAAGTGTGAACATTTGACCGCGCAGCAAAGCATACTACATAAACTAGACAACATAAAAACAGCAACACTCGACTTCCTGGTAATAAGAAAGGAGGTTAATTCGTGCTCGAGAAACAGTTATCACAAACGAGTCCAGCCAATAATACTCGTAGAAGATTCAGAAGAAAAGATGAGTGATCTGCAGCAGCAACAGACACTAAGCTGAATACAGCATACGACACTTTAAATTAATTTTAAATATTAGTAAAATTAATTTCTAACTTTTAGTTCATATATATCTTGTATTTAAATCAACTTCTAGCAATTAGAATACAAATGTACATAGAAAGTAATAATTTTAAGCCTACGTATGTAAATATGAATACACCCTTTACAATTCAATAATGAAAATTCGTAAATCACAACACCTGAGGATGACCCTGTAACGGTCGAAACGTGTAGTGGAACATAGGTTAATAAATTGTAGTTGTGTTGACGGTAGAATTTGTATTATTAATTTGATTACTCGCCCCCTTCTATCGCTGTAGTTAAAACATCGTAGAGCTCTGCATCCACTCCTAGTATACGCCTCCATGGTGTGATAGACAGGCACAAGAATAAGGTTACTTCAATCTCCAGGCTTCGCTAAAGAATCCTAATGTTCCATAAATCTGAAATCTGTTGTCCATTCACAACAGCGGAGTATTTGAAAATATAAAATGTTATTTATCCATATATCGTTGCACGTTCCTTCAGCAGAAGAATATCAGTTACACCAAAGTGTTCATCAGATTCATAATTACAACTTCATTTGTCTCCTAACTCATAACTTAGTTACTAAATCCAAACAAAGGAACTTGCATACGCACTGAAAAATCCACGTTCCCTAAACCAAATATCCAGGTCTAAAGACTGACTAGGTACTATCTAATTTTTATCACCCATTGCTGTGTTATATATCCGAAACGTCCACATGTATTTCCGCCAACTGTAACAGACTACAAGGCGAGAATAATGCTGGTGAATTATCCTGAAATACGCTTCAAGTCTTGTCATATAATTGATCCTTTCCTTTAGACGTTATGTAACTTACACAACTGGGAAAGCATCATGTAACTAACTTCATGGAGCTGAGCCCTTCTTGAGAGGCCGCCAGTCACGCAGCTACTCAAGAACTTCCCAGTAATTTATGGAACCCGACGGTTCATTACCATGTTCACAAGAGCCCTCCACTTGTCCCTATCCTGAGCCAGAACGATCCAAACCATACTATCCCATCCTCTCTCTACGGTCCATTTTAATATTATTCATCCACCTACGCCTTGGTCTTGCCAGTGGTCTCTTTCCCTATGGCTTTTCCACCAACATCCTATATATATTCCTCTTCCCCATTCGTGCTACATGCCCTGCCCATCTCATCCTCCTTGACTTGATCATTCTAATTAAACTTGACGAATAGTACAAGTTATGAAGCTCCTCACTGTGCAGGAAGGAGATGCAAGTGAGCTCTGTTTGTGTGCTTCAAATGTTTATTGATCTGTATTTTATGGCCCCTAAAACTTGAGGTACACGCCTCTCACGGTAACTTGTGTTACTATATGTTATTTGCAGAAGTGTATAAAATGAGCACCAAACGGGGTGGTTATATCTGTCTTCCCGTCTATGCTTTCATGAGTTTCATGATTTGACACTCGGGAGACTGGAAGTTATTAGGCTTAATTTCATTTTGTTTCGCATGGGTACAATGTAAATCCTATTCTGCATGAAACACAAGTTTAACTTCCTCATTTAGGATCTGAGGATCTCACAGGTTCTCTGACCTTAATCAGTTTTCTCCAAAACGCTTGATTCTGCAGAAGTGAATAAGTACTATATGAAATAGAAACAATTTTATGGCCTACAAGCCTTACATGAAACATTTTTCAATATGGATCCTTTTTAAACAAATTCAAATGCATCTCTCTTACGTCTCTATGCAGTACAATTTCCGCAAGCAGCCTTCATTAGCTCTGTTAACAGTAGATTTCAACATCAATACGAATTAGAAATAAACAACTACAAAAAAATCTATAAATATCTTTGTATTCAATCCTGAAGTAAAGGCTTACGCTGACAATTTATTTGTCCTTGTTTATTTGATGGTCTGTGAACATGCCCTCCATGCAATTTACCAATCTGTATTACATGATGCAATAACCTAATTACTGCATAATCATAATCTGACAATAATTGAACCCCAGAAAATGTCCGTTTATTATGGTGTGATATTTCTTCGATCTTTCACTAATAGAGATATGCTCCTTTGAAATTTGTACTGTTATTAAACCGCCTCTGTGATTATAATCCTTAATTGAATGATTTAATCACTCCATAATAGTATGTGTCTCTTGTTTAGTCCATAAATATAAAGGAAAAGCTATCCCTGTAACAGGCCGTGGAGGCCCATAGGTTTGTGAGGCATCAAGGCTCCCACATTTTCTTTAGAAAATCGGCTTACAGATGGCGGTAAGGTTGTCAGCCTTACGCGCCGACCTTCCTTAACCCCCCTCCCCAGGAATATTCCAGGTACTCCTTTCTCTTAGAGGCTGAGTCGACCCCAGGGTCGATCTAGGTCATAGCTTATTTTGCAATGGAGCGTTCGAAGTTATAAAGTCTCCAAAATAATGCGGGATTTCTTTTATTCACAAAATATCTTCAGTTTCCCATATTTAGAAATAACAATGTGAACCCTTCTCAGTTCCTAGGAACATAATTCGCATTTCTGTTCTCCTAGTTTCTAATATTTAGGTCACTTTCTATAAAATATACACATAGAGGCAAAGTTGTCCTTGTGCTTAACTAGTTAAGTTCTACACCATGAAGGCGTATTGGTTAGTGGATGTATAGATCCACATTTTCTTGACCTCGACATTAGTTGGAGGTAAGTGGTCAGATTCATGCCCCGGCCGCTTTACCCACCCCAGGAAAAGAGCCCCCGGTACCCATTGTATAGGAGGTTGGGTGGACCCCAGAGCAGGTCTGAACGAAATGGAGGAGAAAATTGTTGACCCTACCGGGACTCGGCCAACCCGCAGCCAGTCGCTGTACAGACTGCGCTGTCCCAGGTCACAAGTACACGTATGTGAATGCAATTAGCAAAGAGTTTAGGTCTGAGGTTGACACACCGGTGGTTATGAAGAGTGCTATCCTCTGGTATATAACGCCGTGTGGTCAACCGACATTTTGGAGGAACATCGCATTTCCATCTTGAGGGCTGAAGAGTAAGCCTAATAAGACTCAAGCGTAAAAGCAGAGTAGAAAAAGCAATTCCTTGAGAAACACCTACTGTTTACTTTCGCATCACAACTGCCGTTTAGCAGTAGATATCTATTGCGACATAATTTCCTGTCCTGTAGACAACTCAAGTTATTTGCGACTTTCCAGAAATACCTTGAAATTTGAAATACTAAAGGAAGCATTGCCGGTCACGGTAGCCGAGCGGTCTAAGGCATGTACTGTCTTCGCTTGCTTGGAAACCGGGATCGTGGTTTCGAATCCCACTCAGGGCATGGATGTTTAGTTTGTGTGTGTGCGTTTTTCTGTGTTTGTGTACAGATAGAGGCCTTGCGACGAGCTGATCACCCGCCCAAGGAGTCCTACCGAATATGTAAGACCTAGAAAAACCGAAGTGAACGGAGAAGTTCATGGAGGTAGGCGTAGGCCCACTGGACCTGTAGTGCCAAGGAAAAAAAAACGAAAGCATTTGTTTTAGAGTTAAATTCATCATGGTAAGGGTTAATCAAAGAAGTAAATTTCCTACTAAAACAGGTATTTCTGCAATCCAATGTAATGGACGAATCGACTAGCGCGTGATTTGAGCTAAACATGAGTTTTTTTCCCCCTTGGCACTACAGCCCCAGTGGGCCTAGGCCTACCTCCATGAACTTCTCCGTTCACTTCGGTTTTTCTAGATCTTACACATTCGGTAGGACTCCTTGGGCGGGTGATCAGCTCGTTGCAAGGCCTCTACCTGTACACAAACACAGAAAAATGCACACACACAAACTAAATATCCATGCCCTGAGTGAGATTTGAACCCACGATCCTGGTTTCCAAGCGAGCGAAAACAGTAGATGCCTTAAACCGCTCGGCTACCGTGACCGGCAAACATGAGTTTACTCTGAACATAAAATAACATATCGAAAGCGTAAAGAATGTCAAATATTGATGCTTTGTCAGTACTTTTCAATGAAGTACTTAAAATCTTCCAAACTAACTGTATTTATACAAGAATTGGCTTTTATTGCACATTGAAATGTGGTTGCTGATCATCCTGTACCTTTGTAGGAGTGTGTATACATTTTGACCACACTGTCATAAGGACCAGATGGGAAGGTGTTGGAGTGAGGTGACAGATACTACCCTCACATCCGTGTGTCTGGGGGCAGGCTGTCACATCCCTCAATGTAGCAATGCTACTGTTCCTATTGCTGTTTCACTTTGATGACAAGGGCCGCAGCTTCTTTCCTAATCTTTCTTCAAAAAGAAAAAAACACCAAGCCTCCAGTAATAAAACATATTTTATACATATTATTAACGCCAAATCTGTGATAGCTGTATGGAGAAACGTCTTCTGTTCTCTAGCGCCCTGTGAGCCGTCCGATATAAGTTCACCGACGCTTCGGAAATACGTATTGCATCCATCTTCAGGATCGAAGTTAATTCAAGCAAGAAATCAGCAAGAAGCAGGCGAAGAGCAAAGCTGTGCTTGTTGGTCTTTTGCGTGGCTTACTATTCAGGACCCCCTAGGAAGAAACTCAAACCCAGCTTCAAAAACTCCGTGCCATAACGGTAGGCCTAACCACTGTATCTGGTGTGAAGGCACTGCGAATACGTCATTCCAATTGAATCGACTCGTTGCTTTGTGACCATTACTTCTCGCGTGGAACAAGGATCACTAATAAATTTTAGGGCAAACAAGTCGAAATATATTTATTACTATTATTATTAAGGTAAAATTATCCCCATACTTCATTATATAATTCAGCATATACCATGAAGACATATGGGGGAGCTGAGGTATAGCTCCACCATTCTTTACCTCGGCACTAGGTGTAGGTGACTTGTCAGCCCCAAGCTCCTGTCTCTTTACATCGATTGTTATTATTGTTATTATTATTACTACTGTACAATTTTAATTACTTTCTGGGCGATCTATTAATCATACGAACTGATTGTGTGAAAGATCTTGGGGTTATGTTAGATAGAAAACTGCATTTTCATCGTCAAGTCAACTACCTACATTCTCAGGCACTCAAACTCTTAGGACTAATTCGATTCATCACGTATGATATTTCTTCTTTGGATAGTTTAAGAGTATAATTAGAATGATCAAATCAATGAGGATGAGTTGGGCAGGGCATGTAGCACGAATGGGGGAGACGAGGAATGCGTATAGGTTATTGGTGGGAAAGCCAGAAAGAAAGAGACCACTGGTAAGACCAAGGTGTAGGTGGGTGGAAAATATTAAAATGGATCTTAGAAAGGTAGGATGGATGGCATGCATTGGATTGATCTGGCTCAGGATAGGGACCGGTGGAGGGCTCTTGTGAACATGGTAATGAACTTTCGGGTTCCATAAAATGCTGGAAAATTCTTGAGTATCTGCAGAATTGGCGGCTCCTCCAGAAGGGCTCAGCTCGACGAGTAAGTAAGTAAGTAAGATAGTTTAAGAGTTGTATACATTATCTTAATTCGCTCAAAGTCTGAAAACAATATCTGCAGATCTGTAGACGTTTTCAATAAACACAACATCTCCCTTCAGGATACATTGTCCTTTGTTTAATCCTGCTTAGTAATTCACATTATCGTGTTGCCTCTATTATTTTATTTCCTGGTATTAAATTTTAGTCTAGTTCTAGTTACAGCCTTAGTCTAGCTTTTGTTGCGTACACTTTCAGTGCTCACCTGTTATTGGCCACTCACTGCTGGCAAGCAAATAAAGGAACAGAACTGAATCATCATCATAATCGTCATTTTCAGCAACTTATATTTGAATTTAGACAATATTAATTAATTTAGGTTTTTGTTGTTTTCTGTTTTTGTCCGCATTGTTATGTTGTGTTTACTCTGTAATTGTCCCGTGGCTGTTTTCAACGCGTAAATTAATAATAACAACATTATTTCATCTTTTGTTGCGTGTTTTTTTGTTCCCTCGCTTTGTTCGTGCTTGCTTTACAATTGCCTTTGGGCTGTTGAGTAGCCATGTAAATAAATAAAGAGTTGAATTGAATTATGTTTACATTTGATCTACAGACTATGTTGCCGATTGCAGGGAACCTACAATGTGAAACCTATTGATGAAGCAAAACGTATTATCTGCTTGTATTTAGCTAACGTTTTGTTGCCTCCAACTCGACAATTTTCTATCGGAAACCGAATCTGATCCACTTCAACCCACTTCACAGAATTGTCAGTGTTTCTGACTAATAACGTACATCTAATGCTTGCAGACTGACATCCATTTTTCCTATGTTTTCACTGTGTGGTGCTTGGACACAGGGGCCCTTCCCGCGCAGATGTAAGTAAAGATAACTTGTTGCATATTTCGATAAAGATTATCACTTCAAAATATTGTCACTTATCCTGGTAACGCGACAAGAAATCGGTGAGTTCCGGATTACACGAAGCTGTTTATAGGATAAGTTATTTACAATTGCAATCACAATCGCTCAGAAATAACGTATCCATGAGATCTCACCCGGCTAGTCTCTCTTCTCTCGCATTTCGTCTTCACTCCGCTATTCTCTTTTCACTCCGCTAGTCTCTCTTCTCTCGCATTTCGTCTTCACTCCGCTAGTCTCTCTTCTCTCGCGTTTCGTCTTCACTCCGCTATTCTCCCTTCACTCCGCTATTCTCTCTTCACTCCGCTAGTCTCTCTTCTCTCGCTTTTCGTCTTCACTCCGCTATTCTCTCTTCACTCAGCTAGTCTCTCTTCTCTCGCATTTCGTCTTCACTCCGCTCTTCTCTCTTCACTCCGCTAGTCTCTCTTCTCTCGCATTTCGTCTTCACTTCGCTATTCTCTCTTCACTCTGCCATTTGTTGTTGGCGGGTCTTGGTTTTTCGATTTGCTGGTTTCTTCTGCTCTTAGCTCTGCTCTGTTCTGTTTGGCCTGTTATATTCTACAGTCAGACGGTCCAGAATACGACTTGTTCAATGTTCCGTTTAGCATGTTCTTTGCGCCGGTAGCTACTGTATTTGTTGCTGCGGAAACTGCACTAAATCTGACTTTCAATTGTGTAGTAACGGTCTGTTACGTATGCGTTGTCTCATGAACATGTTTATCACCCGGACAAAGATGGAGAATCTTGGATACCGAGCCGTTGCCTAACAATGGACTCCAGCTATGACTCAGATATTCTGGCTTTTAGGTGGCACGCCACAGTATGTTATTTATTCTAATAATAGATGTAAATTTGAATTATCGGCATCAAGTGACATAACTAATACTTTTTGCCTAATAGCTTATTACACCTTGCACTTAGCGTGAGATATTGATAAACATGGGGTGTGGGGTTCTTTTATGATGGTGCTAGAGGAGGTGATGCTTCTCTAGGCTTCACTGCACGCATGCGTTCTAACCACAACAAATTGTGTAGTTATTAATGGTTATTTCCTGGTACCTGAAGGGGGAGTTGAGAGCGTCACATGGACGGACACCAACAACTGCCCATGACGTGTACACTCACGT
This sequence comes from Cryptotermes secundus, assembly GCF_002891405.2. Lineage (NCBI taxonomy): Eukaryota > Metazoa > Arthropoda > Insecta > Blattodea > Kalotermitidae > Cryptotermes > Cryptotermes secundus. The sequence goes on from NW_019744113.1 coordinate 191,811, forward strand.
CCACTACAAAATTATTCATCAAGACTTAAATATTTCACAGCTCATAACACTTCTATTCGGCTCCATCTGCCACTCCAGTAAGTAGACTACAAATGCGGTAGCTTATATCTTGATAATGGCACGGCCGATTGGATTCAGCCTTACAGCTATTTGGTTAATAGCCCCTTCTGTGTAATTTATACACATCACATGTCCCGTTATTATTATTATTATTATTATTATTATCACTCACTGTGAAACAATGTCGTTTATATTGAAACGTACAGAACATGACATATCCAAATATTGTCAGCACTCATAAAATAGCAGCGACGCATGAAGGTCACATCCACTGATCTGCTTGTCGTGATGTATTCCCGTGGTCTAATTTTAACAAAATAGTGCGGCGTAGTAACGCCACTGCAAATATACGGCCGTCTAATGACATGATTTTATTTACTGACTTTAGGTGTTCACGGTAATTAATTATTGTTATTAATTCTGTTCTTGGGGTGTTACACCGTGTGGTTGAGGGTGATGTTGCCGACGTTTCGGTGGTATATGCTGGTTTCATATTCACGGTAGAAGTACTATGTAGGTCAAGTTCCAACATATTTCTCGTATTCATACGCCGTTATGAAATACTTGTTAATATATTTGTGTGTTAATAATTTTCTCACCAGGTGGCAGTGGGTATGTAGGGCTGCTCCAAATGCATTATTTAAGTACAGTGTGTGAAAAGATATTAATATACTCTGTTACTTTTAATGGGAATAATATTATTGTTTAGTTTTAGAAATAGTGGGGCACGCTGAGACATTATGCTACAAGCCAAAAGCTCTCGGNCAGGACGATGGATAAAGTCCAAAATCCCAGCATATCAGTGTGTTATACACCATCGTCAGAATCCTATAGTAAATAAAAGCTCTCGGGTTCGAGTCCCGATGAGGTGGATTTTTATTAAATTTACGTAATCCTTCCAGTCGCACTATGGCCCTGGGGTCGGCTCAGCCTCTAACAGATATGAGTACCAGGAATCTTCCTGGGGGGTTAAGGGCGACTGGTGCGTAAGTCTGACAACCTTACCGCCATCTGTGAGCCGATTTTCTAAGGAAAATGTGGGAGCCTCAACGTCTCACAACCCTATGGCCTTCACGGCCTGTTCCAGGGATAGCTTTTAGATTTAGAGACAGTACTTTCTCTCACGTCTTATTCAGTTCTATAGTGCTGATATGTTTTTACGTCTGTTTCTCTTGCATCTTCAGTGTTGCAGTGCACAGCGCCGGAAAATTGTCCTTGTACTTAGATAAACATTCAACATATCGGAAACATATTTAAGACTACTTTCCTTCCTCCTATGACGGAATGTGACAGAAGACAATAACGTGAGCCTAAAAGGGACCGACATTTCTCACAATTCTATCTCTCTCCTATGATAAAAATACCATTGCTGTTCTGAAAAGGACCGTTTTCCTGTTCACCGTTCCTGCTGGCCCGGACCGGGTTCCGTCTGACCTCCCCTTCTCGTGCTTCTGAGTTACCAACTTCATACATCTTCTTTACGTAACCTAACCGATTACTCACCCCTACAATCTTCAATATTGAAGATGGAGGCAGTATGTTCCTCCGAAACGTCGGTATCCGCCTCTAAGACCACACGTTGTCACAACCCGTAAATCCACAGTCTGAACAATCTCCACTGGGAAAACCTCAAATCTTGTTTGAAGTAGAAATTTCAGCTCTTAGTGTAATGCACATTTTGTGTAATGTAGACCCACAAGTGAGTGGCAGCAGGAGTCGCTTCTGAAATGTTCGCTGAAATTGAAATTCAGCTTCGTGTAGTGTTTATTATATTGGACCGATGTGAAGTGTCATTTAGGAAACACTGGTGTAAGTTATTACGCCTGTTGCAATCTGCACGTGTTAGTAGGCAGGCCTACAGGCCTGATTTGCGAGTAAAATGGATCTTTAATTGTGTGTGGGTGTAGACTGGACAGGACCTGGGGGGGGATCTTCGGGTTCCATATGGCGTGGGAAATTTCTTGATGCTTTCAAGGACTCTGGTCCACGGAGTTATTTCGTCATGTAGTTGCTGGCTTCCCACCGCGGCGTCCCGGGTTCGATCTCGGTTCTGGTCAAGTGGGATCTGTGGTGGACAAAGTGGCGCTGGGGCAGGTGTTCTCCGAGTACTTCGGTTTCCCCTGCCAATCTTCATTCCACCAATTGTTCCACAATCACCCTCACCTATCATCTGGGGCTGGTACAGTAGGCCAGAAGTGGCCGCAGTACAAGGGACTTAGTCCCACCCCACTAGCAATAAAAGAAAATAGTTCATCATGTGCCAGTTTTGTTTTGTTTAGGCCGTGCCTTCAAATGTGCCACAGGAGACTATGACAAATCGAGAATGGGTTGAGGTGCGGCGCGAGCAGTAATGGACAGGATAATGTGTTAGCAAAATGGACGGGAATTGCTTTTATAGTGTATCCTTCTCGCTTTAGCCACTAATCCACTAAAATATGTTTATGTCGTTTGAAGACACGTGTTGCTGAAATGATTGAAAGATTGATATGTTGGGTTTTTGGACTTTATCCATCGTCCTGATTGAAAGATTGTTTTACGTCCATGAAACTCTGTCTTTCCGGGTTTGCAACAAAACAGAAATCAAACAAAGGTATGTACCTTTCGGAAAAAGTCTAGTAATTTCCGGCAAAACATAATCAAATCATCATCGTTTTATTTAAAGTAAATTAAAAATTTGTTTAATATAAAAAAACTGCTGAATATTTGCTTTCTGTTCATATAATTTTGTTCCGTATTGTGATTCCTAAAATTATCACAGAAGGAACATTCCTGTCACAAATTGGAAAGGATTACGAAGAATGCCGTCTTCTGGGATGTGGCGTCATGTAGATCATGTGTAAACCGACGTTTCATAGGAACGTACCGCCTCCATCTTCAGGGTAGAAAAATCTACGAGCGAGGAACCAGCGTGAGCAGGCGGCTTCAAACTGGAGTCACAAGACACCTGCTCACGTTGGTTCCTCGCTCGCGGATTTTCCTACCCTGAAGATGAAGATACGTTCCTCCGAAACGCCGGTTTACACATGATGTACACGGCGCCACATCCCAGAAGACGGCATTCTTCATAGTCACTGCCGTGAAAACCTCAAATATTACGTGGAAAGGATTAGTCCTGCCATTCGAAAAAATAAATGTCTTCATTTCTTCTTCTGATATCGCAAATTCATTTGTATGGTCCGTTCCGATTCATAACTGGTCATGAAACCATTCTTCATAGGCATTTAGCGAAGTTCCTTGGACACGGAATTAGTCAATTGTAAGCCTCTACCTACACAGGCCAACATGACAGAAAAATCGCAGACATTCGTTTATGCCCCAGTCGGAATTCGAACCCTCTTACCATTGATACAGTAGCCCAATGATAATACACAATTAAATACAAAAGGAATTGATGACTGATATAGGAAGTTTGTTGAAAGAAATAAATGTGATTAAAGAAAGAACTAGAACGAGGAAAGAGAACAACGGCAAGAACCTGAAATCTTGAGAAGTACTTGTGCTTGGGAGCCCTACACCTACCTGGCTGTATGTTTCCACGTGGCTTCGCTCCTAGGATCGCCAGGTTCACGTTCGCTTTGCGTCCATCAATGATTGGGTTCGGGTCCTTACACGCTCTCTCAGCCGCGGGCCGGTCGCCCATTATCACCTGAAAATAGAAATGTATGAGTTAAATCGTTTAATGTATTTTGGACATAAACTTGTTTTGGTTGGGTCGACAGTATCACCTGAAAACAATAAAGTATGGGTTAGATCGTCTGGTGTATTTTGGACATAAACATGTTTTCGATAGGTCGACATTATCATCTGAACATATAAATTTATTATTTATTATTGCCATCTAAAAATAAAAGCACATGCAGTAGATCAACCGATATCATTAGAACACAGGAATATACTGGTTAGATCATCCAATAAACCCGTCATTCGAATACACGTACTTCAGGTTACAGAGCGCAGTGTCATCTGAAAGTAAAAACGTGTGGGATGGATCATCCAATATCACATAAATATAGAAACCTTGGACTCGACCACACCTCATCTCCAGAATATACGGATGTAAGGGTTAGACTGCCGGTCATAGTGGGCGCGCGGTCTAAGGCATGAACTTTCGCTTGCTGGAACGCTGGGATCGTGGTTCGAATCCAACTCAAGGCATGGATGTCTGTGTGCGTGCGTTTATTCTGTGTTTGTGTTGTCCTGTGAATGTAGCGGCGTCACGACGGGCTGATCACTCGTCCAAGGAGTCCTACCGCCTGTGTAAAAAAGATTACGAAGCTGAAGATAATGCCAGAGTATGACATAACGCGTTTTAGCAACATTGAGATTCATGGAGTTAGCAGTGCACCAGTCCCTCACGGAATTTGTGTCAGATGTGAGTTAAGAGGCAATCATGTGGAGAGTTAATGACGCGGAATATTTCGAGATCAGCAAAAATTAAAAATTTACAATGGTTAATATAGTTACATACGTCGTTAATAAATACGTTGAAAAGGCACCAGGACAGAACATTGGGGCACACCGGATGTTACTTGGAACGGTAAAGAGAGAGCACCAGAAAAGCTAACCCGACATTGTCTGTTGGTTACGTAACTGCGAAACTAACTAACGTAACCACCAGAGAATCCAGAGCTTAACTTATGCAAGAGCAGGGGAAGAGGTCAAAAGGATTCGAAAAATCAAAATAGACATCAGCTTGACGCTGACCGCGGACAACAGGAGTCATGAAATCAAGAAATGTGATCAATAATAATAATAATAATAATAATAATAATAATAATAATAACTCAACAGCATAACGACCGATGTTAGTTTAGACGAAAAGCAAAAGAACCAAAAACCAAACGTGTACACACACTCAAAGACAAAATCTAGGTATACACCAGTTAGAGAATAACAATTAATTGGTCACACGTTGACAATGATGATGATGATGATTTTTGTATTGCTTGTGGGGTGGGACTAAGTCCCTTGTACTGCGGCCACTTCTGGCCTACTGTACCAGCCCCAGATGATAGGTGAGGGTGATTGTGAAGCAATTGGTGGAATGAAGATTAGCAGGAGAAACCGAAGTACTCGGAGAAAACCTGCCCCAGCGCCACTTTGTCCACTACAAATCCCACTTGACCAGACCCGGGATCGAACCCTGGCAGCCGGGGAGGGAAGTCAGCGACTAACCGCTTGAGCTATGGCGTGGCCGTGATGATGATAGTAATGTAAATCTACTCCTGACAGAATCCGAGGGACTTGATTTCTCTCGTTTCAGAAGTACAGTATTTCCTTTTATCACAGATGCTAATGAAAAGTTTGTACAGTGCGCCTACATACTATGAGTCGGGTGTCATATCTTCTGAGACATAATGCTGTGTAGTGTGTTGAGATTGCATAGACTTTTCGAAGGAACATGTCGTCTCCATCTTCAGGGCCAAAGAAAGAAAACAGGATGAAGATCTGCTTGCTTCATGCTTGATGCTGGTTTCTTGCAAGTACGAGCGTATTTATATAGGTCCATATCCAAATCATGTCAGAAACTCGTGTTACGTATGTACACGTCTCGAATATCCAGCATTAGGCCTGCATTATTTCCAAATTTGGTTAATGTTTCTCTCTCTAACCACTACAAATCTCAGTCTTTTGTTATATTCTTCGCTAAATTTGTTTACACCGGTCACGGTAGCCGAGCGTCTAAGGCATGTACTGTCTTCGCTCGCTCGGAACCCGGGATTGCGGGTTCGAATCTCACTCAGGGCATGGATGTTTGTGTCCGTTTTTCTGTGTTTGTGTACAGGTAGAGGCCATGCGACGAGCTGATCACCCGCCCAAGGAGTCCTACCGTATGTCTAAGATATAGAAAAACCGAAGTGAACGGCGAAGTTCATGGAGGTAGGCCTAGGCCCACTGGCGCTGTAGTGCCAAGAAAAAGAAATTGTTTACATTCTTTCGTTCTCTTGTCTTTTTTCACTTACTCATTATTTTTACCAGTAATTATTAATTACTCCCTGCATATTTTGCAGACTGTCAGCCACCGCGGTGGCCCGAGGATCATCGCAGGTCAAGTGGTGGACGAAGTAGAACAGTGGCGGATTTTCTCCGAGTACTTTGATCTTCTCTGTCAATTCTCATTCCACCAGCTGCTCCATTTTCATCATTCATCTCATCATCGATGCTAAGTAACCCTAACATTGGCAGCGACGTAAAATACTTACTTAATCCGTTCCTCTTATACCTTTCGGTGTCGAGGTTTTTTCTTCTTCTTCTTTCATTTTGATCATTTTACAGACGGTAGGATTCCTTGGATGAGTGATCAGCTCGTCTCTAGGCCTCTACCAAAACAGAGGACAACTCAAACATAGAATAAACCCATACACATACCAAACATCAATGCCTTGAGTGGGATTCGAACCCACGATTCCAGCGTCCGACCGAGCGAAGATAGTTCATGTCTTAGACCGCTCGTCTACCGTGACCGGCCACGCTTAATTCCTTTCCGCGTGCGATATGAATGTTCCTTCTACCAGAAGAAAACGTAGTACTCGTCAAAATGCTAGAAATAGAAAGCAATAAATAATTTAGTGCACTTTCTCATTAATTTCGTATTTTTCATTTCCGTTTCCGCAATGTTTGGTTTAATACGAGAAGACACAATTTTACATTGGTCTTCTTCGCGTAAACAGAGGTAATTTGGGGGCGACGTCAACACGTAGTAGCGCGGGATCGGCGTTACAGTGAACCGGCGCTGTTGGTTTGTCGTCGCCCGGTGTCGCTCCAGCGCCGAAACGAGTTTATACTGAAAATAAACGCTGGCTCTTGTGCTCCAGCGGGGAAACGTCAAACAGTGCAGGCCGCTTCGTGCAACAGCGGTATATAGGTAAGTACCCTGTTTCGAAGCAAAAGGCCATTGCGGAATAATATCGTTAAAATATTTATTAAGCAGTATACATACGAGTACATGTGCCGATCACAGTGGCCGCTCGGTCTAAGGCATGAATTGTCTTCGACCGCTCGAACACTTGGATCATGGGTTCGAATACCACTCGAGGTGTGGATGTCTGTGTGCGTTTATTCTGTGTTTGTGTTGTTCTGTGTGTAGGTAACGGTCCTGCGACGGGCTGGACACTCGTCCAAGGAGTCCTACCGACTGTAAGATTAAGAAACTGAGAAAGTGACCAAGGTCCACAAAGGGCTGTAGAGCCATTTGTCCTCCAGACTGGGAGTTGGGCTGGAGGATTACAAACCCTCACACTAACTCATTTCATAGTTCAAATTTCTTGAGTAGAAAAATTTGATTGCTGCCTTAGTAAAGAATACCTTATATTTGCCGGTTAGGGAGAAACATATAGTGACAAGAAAGATAATACGAGAGAATATTAACCGACGTTGCACATAAACGGCAAAAAGCGGAAAGAAAAGTCAGGTCTACACAGTACAACAAGAAGCTGCAATTCATTTTTTATGGTAACCGCATGTTCATTTCTGTCTTCACAAAATTCTACCAAAAAACCTTACTGTGAATCATGTGAATCACATCCCCACAACCGCTACATTTTCAACGTTCAGTTTAACAATGTCCTTCCATTTACATTTATATTTCAGATATGTGCTAGATATCCCTTCCAGTGAGGAGTATGAAGTGTGGACTTCCTCTTCTTCTACATCTCTCCAGCCTCACTTAATTACTTTCTTCTATGTTGTTCTCCCTTAAGGGCGAGAGACCAGGTTTCATCTCCATACAAAACACCGTCTCAACTGTTGAACACAACAAACGATGCGTTACTCTTGAACATTCGTAACTGATTTTTTCGTTAGGGCCTATGTACTGCTGTCTAGTAATGGGGTTTGTCAACACGATAATAAGCCTTCTAAAAAGTAAAAAGTAAAGCTATCCCTGTAAGAGGCCGTGGAAGTCCATAGGGTTGTGATACGTCAAGGTTCCCACATTTTCTCTAGATAATCAGCTCACAGATGGCGGTAAGGTTGTCAGCCTTACGCGCCTACCGCCCTCTACCCTCAAGAATAATCCTGGTACTCATTTCAGTTAGAGGCTGAGTCGACCCCAGGGCCATATTGCGGCTGGAAGGATTAGGTAAATTAAAAAAATCCACCTCATAGGGATTCGATCCCGCGACCTTCTGGCTTGTAGCATAGTGCCTCAACCAACTACGCTATCACGTGCCCTCATAAACCTTCTAATTCTTTAAAAGTGTGTGTAGTAGAGTAGATTAACCTGGCTCAGGATAAGGACCAGTGGCAGGCTATTGTGAATACGGCAATGAACCTTCGAGTTTCATAAAATGGTGGGAAGTCCATGAGTAGCTGAGATCTCGTGGCTTCTTAAAAAATTCAGTCCATGAAGTTAGTGAGTTAATTAGGTCTCTTCACTGCTCTTCCGTAGTTACAGTGTTGAAATGTTAGCATCACTACAAAGGAAGATTTTGATGGGAGTTTCTGACGTTGCTCTGTCGGATATTACTACGTGAGATTGCATCAGATGGAGGCTGTGAACAGTGAAATACATAGAAGTTGCAAGGAAGCCATGTTGAACTATAAGCTTAAGGTACAAGCATTGAGAGATTTAAAATGTCAATCGCGGGAGCTGGTGTCCTGCCAAATGCTTGAGACGCATAGCTCCAAAAGCGTTCTCCATTGAGATAAGTTCGATGGACTGCCTTTAAGTGGTTGAGCATAACGTCCAGAAGTGAGCTTTTTAGTTGACTGTATTGAACTTTCAGTTTCTAAGTCTATTCTGATATATTTTTATTGTCATTAGACATTTGATTCAGTCATTAATCAAATGATTCGATTAGGTATTCATTTTATTCCTTTTTTTTTTCCTTGGCACTACAGCCCCAGTGGGCCTAGGCCTACCTCCGTGAACTTCTCCGTTCACTTCGGTTTTACTAGATCTTACACATTCGGTAGGACTCCTTGGGCGAATGATCAGCTCGTCGCAAGGTCTATACCTGTACACAAACACAGAAAAACGCACACAAACATCCATTCCCAGAGTAGGATTCGAACCCACGATCCCGGCTTCCGAGCGAGCGAAGACAGTACATGCCTTATACCGCTCGGCTACCGTGACCGGCAATTTTATTACTTACCTACTTCTTAATCTCTTACTATAAAAGGTAAAACTATCCGAGTAACAGGCCGTGAAGGGCCATATGGTTGTGAGACGTCGAGGTTCCCACATTATCTAGACAATCGGACTGTCTTCCTGATTTAAGTCACATTTCAAGTTTCTTTTGAGCCTCTTCCCTAATGTACTGGCAGTACTTTTCGAGAAGAACTTCATAGTATCACACATCCTCACTTCCCTTTTCCACATCACACTACTAGTACCTCTGTCTAAAAGTCACTGCAAGCAGGTCCCTTGTTGCCACGGCATGGCTCGACGTCGGGTCTCCAGACATGGACAGTAGGCTTCATATACCGGGTAAGCAGTAGTGGACAGGGCAGACAAAGGGCAGTCTATCATGGATGTTTGATGAGGGTGTAACAAAGTCCTCACAATGTAAAACCAGCATATTACGAAATGTTACGCAGGGTCTTGGGCGTAGTTCAGCATAGAGACCATTAGATGTCTCCTGTAAACTCCGCAATGTAGCTTGTGGTTTCGTATTGTAGCGTGTAGAGCTGTTGTTATGCAGCGACCGCGAGATGCGCTGATACCAGGGACGTTTCTGGGCAACGGAATCAGCAGATCGTTAATAATGCAATCGTTGAACTACAATAAGATTCCTGGTACTCATTTCTGTTAGAGTCTGAGTCGACCCCAGGGCCATTAGTGCTGCTGGAAGCAATAGATCAATTGAAAAATCTAATGACCTCATCGGGAATCAAACTCGCAACCTTCCGCCTTCTAGCATAGTGCCTCAATCAACTACGCTACAGAGTGCCCTTAACAATGCAGAATGGACTGGTTGCGGGTTGGACAACTTGCCTTCTATTCACGGCACAGGAAACGAACCCATCTCCTCATCCAATGGATACTGAGGAATCTTTGCAAATGTAAAGCGGCAGTAGCGTGGAACTAATTAAAATATATCCCCACATGCCTTCATGGATGGTGCTTAGACAATATTTAATGTTACGTTTAATAGAGGATGCAGTACTTAACAAAACTCACCTCAACAGAGATCGAACGCGCTCCTTGAAGATATTTTTTTCGCATGTTAAACCTCTTCACGGTGCCGTATGAGCTGCTGAGGTTATGCAAAGTCAAATCAGTTTGTGAAATGCGAATGTGGAAAGATTCGTGATGTCTGCTATGTTAGATACCGTGGCCACATCCACTGGAGAGAATGCAGATAAGCACGGAAACCTGTCAGGTTGTTACACTCTGACCCTGAATTAGTTGAATGTCGGTGTTTTGTACCTCTTGAAGGCTCGTCACGTGCGTTACCACTGTGCTGGCCTCCTCTGTCCACGCTTTGATTATTTAGGTTAATGCAGTCTCTTTTCTTGCCCTTTTTAGCCAACTTGGAAGAATTCAAGTAGGTTTATGCGATCTCAATGCTGTCTGTGTAATCCCGCACCAACTTTTGAATGCCTGATCCAGTCTTTATGAAACTTTGTCTGTATCATGGCACCAGAGGTCATCTCAATGGGGCACTTCATAGATCCCTCCCATCAGTCTGTGTGTCTGTATGTGTATCCTCTTATTGTTGCTAGGCAACGTTTCGGTAAAAATCTCCCTATTATTGCTAGGCAATGGCTCTGTAAAAACGTTACCGTTGCATCAAGTACACATACAATAATACAATTACTGTGCGTCGTTTTCTATGAGGTCCGTGTCCTTTCAAGAAAAATAAGCGATTACTTCTTCCCAGAACTTCTTACTTACTTTGTTCCTTTTGTCTTCTTTCCTTTAGTCTCTTCCTGTTTTCTTTCTTTTTCCATTTAATTCTTACACTCTGTGCCTTTACTTACATAGTTCTTTATTATTTTCTTTATTTTTCCTTCTTTCATTTTCTGTTTGATTTCCGTCTTCTATTTCCGCTTCCTTTTAGTTTTCTTTCTTTTTCTCTTCTGTTCTATTTCTTTCAGTTGTAACGTCTCTTAAGTCACTATTGCTGTGTAAACCCTGCCCTCGAAACTATAACAATGAACACAGCAGCGGTCACGTGAGAGAGAGCTCCATGTGTTTGCAGCTGCCGGCCCTCACAACCACCATCAATATTGAAATAGCGCCCAAAAAAGAAAACTGAATTGCACAGCTTTGGGCACAGGGTGCCCCACATGTCTACGCGTTAATAACATGAAGCGAGCTCACTCGGAGGGTGTGCATAAAGAAAGAAAAAGCATAAGAATAACGAAGAAAAGAGAGAATGGATAAGGAGAGAAAGGACGAGAATAGACTCCCCTTCCTCCCCCCCCCCGAGCTCTTTTTAATTTTATTCTCATTATTAAACTTAATGTTCATTTAGTGCTTAAGGATATCTGTTACTTTACGTATTAATATAATTTCCATTATCGGGTAACTCTGGGAACTAAAATGCGCTCAACACCTGGAGTACTAACAAACGAAATAACAAACCTCGAATCTTTGTTTGGTAGTAGTCAATATGTACGAACTGTTGCAAAGTCACACCACACAGATAAAAAAAATTTCCTATGCGAACTTATGACCCTCACCCTCTTGTGATGTTTATTTATTGATGATGCATATCTTTTATTTGACATGTTGTCACGTAAGAGGAATTTCGTGACGAATAATAATGGGTTCTGGATTAGATGATTGGATTTATTGGCACTTCTTTACATTTACAATCAATGACTGCCTAAGATTCGCCCCATTCCTTACTGGACCACGGGAAAACTGAATAAAGACAACAATTTCGAACAGTCAGTTATCATTCTGTCCGTTGTCACGGAAACGTACTCAACTAACCGTTGCCTAGAAAATGACCTTCCGCTTCTGTTCGTTGCTATTCCGACTTTCAGGCGGTGTTTACCGAACCGTTGTCTAGCAATGGTCATATTCGTCACAATATTAATATACTCGTATTGTTACACCTTCCATATTTCTCTTGAGAAGTACTCGTAATATGAAGTAGCCTGCTAATACACACCTGAGATTTCGAGAGGCTAAAATCTGACAAATGTAAGTGTGAAAGTCTCTTCTATTTTTGTTTTTATATTGTAGCAAATAGTCCCATTGCTAACTAATGTCTCTGTAAACAACGCCCGCTGTTAGGCAATAGATTCCTAACAAGTAAGGATTCAATAGCAATAGGAGAACGGTGTTTTCTGTGCTGTCCGCTAAGCAACAATTGAACAGCAACAGAGAAACGGTGCGGTCCGTACCGAGATGTTATAAGTAGGACAATTAGTGAGAGTTAAGTGAGTGCAGTCCAGTCGTTGTAATCTGTTGCCGTTGGGAGCTGGTAACTGAAGCACGGGAATAGTGCAGGAACCCAGAGTATGGGGAACATCCGCCGTTGAAAGCCGTTACCAGGCAACGACTGAAGTCACTGCAGACAGAGTAGACTCAGTACGTGCCGTAGTGAACTGCAAAGTGTGTGTGTGAATTAGCGATAGAGCTGCAGTTACTTGTAGTTACGATCACCAATTCAAACCCCGTTATAGTCACTCTATCACGTGACAATATCCGCGCCTTTGATGGGTTTGGTAAGCAGACTTGATGATAGAATTTTAACTGAATAATAACAAACACCAACAGAATTTGTTCATCTCATGCAATGACAAGAATAAGGCAGGAAGGCCCCCAAGCGAACTGCATGGGGAAGAGGGTTGTAAGAGGACATTTTTATGTGTTGATATTCGTCGTGTCTGATGAAGCCAAGTGAAAAGTTTTACTACGGTTATGAAGAAGACCAAGTTGATGGAGTCAATAACACATTTACAGGCATCAAGTTCCATTTGTGTGTTTTGAGAATTGAGTATTCAGAGCACAGAGGGAGATGAATCACATCAGCCAAAATAAACGACATTGCTCCGGCCATCATCACCTGTTCCCCTGCCCCTTTACGAGTGCGCTCATCTTGCAGAGAGCTCCGTTACAGACCCTTCTTTTGGTTCCGTGTTCGTTAGAACACGGGGAGAATTCTATCTGGCGAAATTTGTTCTTTGTTCTTGTGTGCTTCTTCGTAAAAGAATTTAGAAAGCCAGCTGCTGGTTTCATCATGTTCACATCTAATTGTATCAAAATGATGTGACAAATTTCGGTAGACCTACAGTAAATTTTGTTCAGCGACGTGCATTCTGGTTTAATCCCAGATGTTTTAAAGGCGACATAACTTGAGGGTCTATACAATTTTGTCTGTATCTTCTGAGCCCCTTAATGTTCATTTATAATAATTGATATACGTATGGAACTTGTGTTACATGAGCATTAGAATGCGTACGCTTCAATAGTTTAATCCATTTCAAGGGCCACCTTGCTTGTTTACTTACATAGTCTTACATATAGTCTTTACTTACATAGTCCTAACGCTTCTTGCTAGTTGGTTTAGAAATTTCGCCTTCCATCTCTTATCCAAATATGTCAAGATTCAAATACACAAAATTATAATTTTCCCCGTTTTTGTTGGTTTTGAGGTCGGTCTTTGTCCGTAAGATGAGAACTTACACTGAGAAACGCAAGATGCTTAGGAGAACATTTAGTATTAAGGGAGGGAGATGCCTACACAAGGATGGAGCAAACTACATAATGAAGACTTCCATGACTTATTTTCTTCGCCAGAATTTATCTGGGTGACAAAATCAAAGAGGATATGGATGGGCGTGAATGCAGCACTAATCAGATAAGAAAATATATAAATATTTTAGCCAGAAATCCTATCATTTGGGAGATCTAAGAATAATAAGGAGATTTAGTACTCAAATTATTATAAAACTGTGAAATGAGAGTGCAGACCGATTCATGTGAATCGAGATAGGGGCCAGTGTGATGCTATTTTGAACACGATAGTTACGTTTGGGCTTAAAGAACAAGCGGAAATTCCTTGACTAACTTTCGAAGAAGTTTTCTGTTCCGTTGAGTCAGTTACAGGACAAAGAGGAAGGGAGAGGAGACGCTGAAAAGAGATTTTGAGCATGATATAGACATTGGATTGCCGAAATAGTGGAGACATGAGGAGAATAGTTTTCTCCAAGATAGACAATTACGTTTTTACCGTGCATATATAGTCTAAAGTATGTTTCAACGTATATCATCACCTTACTTCGGCATAGAAATTTATAACACCAATAGAAAGTTTTTATACTATATTTTCAACATGGGATTTGAAAAAACCGCCATACCGGCAGTCTCGTTGAACACGAGAAAATCTGTTTCCCTAATGTTGCATACTAAGGCATGATATTGTTGTACAGTTCACTCCTGCCTGCTATGCAGATACTAAATTTCCGCATGCTTATTTCTCTGTTCGCCCTGTGTTTTATGCTCTTATCTTAACTTGGTTTATATTTCGACCCTGAAGATGGAGATGACATGTTCCTCCGAAACATCGGTTAATATTTAACAGACTACACGACGTTACATCCCAGAAGATAGAATTATTCATAACCAACTTTGTTAGAACCTCAAATCCTACATACATACTGTATATTGGGACATTTTGAAAGCTTTGTTGGTATATGTAGTGGGATATCAGAGTATGGGTTGGGTTCGGCTGGCTCAGAAATTGGGCTGGGTGCTGTAACAAACCTTCAAGTTTCATAGAAGGCTGCAAAATTTTTCACAACTTCAAACACTGTCATTTTCTAGTAAAGTGTGATTCATGGGTTTACTTATACCGAGGCAAAGGAAGTAAGTCAACTTCTCTCGAGCTGTTACGTGTTCACACCTAGCGTGTCCTCCAGTCGTCTGGAATTCTGCACACAGGAACGTATATGTTAGTGACTTCCGCTAGCAACAAGCGACTGAGTAACATAGGCCAGATAGGCCGTGGACGCCACTACTGCAGAGGCAGAAAGGGGTAACCTTAAGCTCCGTTATCTTCACCATCCATGGGCCTTCTTTTCGCAACTTCAGGGAAGTTGTTTTTCGTCTATTTTTACAAGCCGTTTCATTAATATGCCATTTCAGCTTCTATAGCATGTAAAGTATTTATGCAACACTCTTTCAGTACATAGGCCCTAACTAACTTCATGGAGCTTGAGTCCTTCCTGAGAAACCATTAGTTATGCAGCTATTCAAGCACTTTATGGAACCCGAAGGTTCGTTACCGTGTTCACAAGAGCCCTCAATTGGTCCCTATCCTGAGCCACATCAATCCAGTCCATACCGCCCCATTAACATTATCCACCCACCTACGTCTTGGTCTTCCCAGTGATCCCAATTCTTCCGGCTTTCCCACCAATATCCTATATGCACTCCACTTCTACGCCATTCGTGCTACATGTCCTGCCAATCTCATACTTCTTGACTTGATCTTTTTAATTATACTTGGCAAAGAATTTTTGAAGCTCCTCGTTGCTCAGTTTTCTCCGGCCTTTCCTCACTTCATCTCTCTTCGGTTCAAATGTTCTCCTCAGCAGTCTATGTTCCTCCGTTAATGTAAGAGACCAAGTTTCACATCCATACAGAATCACGGGCAAAATTATAACTTTATATATTGCAGTTTTTACGTTTTTAGACAGAAGGTGAGAAGACAAATGTTTCTGCACTGAATGGCAGCAACCTTTACCCGAATTCAGTCTCCTCTTAATTTCTTCCTGAATTAAATTTTGATTTGTTACTATCGTTCCCAAATATTTGAACTGTGCCACATTTTTAAATAATCTGTTACCAGTCTTTATGCCATGATTTTGCCCTGCATTCTAGTAAAGAGACAGCAACATATACTTAGTGTTCTCTACTTCTATTTCTAGACCAGCCTCCTTACTAGCGTCAGTTTTTCTTTATGGTCTCTATGTTCTCTCCCAGTAGATCCACATCATCAGCATAGACCAACAGCTGATGTGTCTCATTTAATTTCAGTCCCACCTGGTTTTCTGGACCTTCCTAATGGAATATTCTAGGCCCTGTATGTGCCAAAACCATAAATTTATTCGTCTTTGAGAACATTACATGTTATTGCTAAGCCAATCAATTCTAATCAATCTTGCAGCGTGTTGCCACGTGAATTGTTAATGGTGATCTTTATTATATAGTAATGTGATCATAGCGAGAGCCTTCATTCTCTACTAAAATGTTTATTTACACGTCAGAAGGAGCTGCTGGATACTGGTCTGCAGGAAACGGTAGATAGAGCTGACTGGAACTTTGAAATGAACAAGAAAATGTAAGTCTACTTGCTAGGTGTAATGCAATTACGTGTTTAAGTGTCATTGATAGAAACCTACATTATTCAACTTAATAATTCTACAGTATACATTCTGCCTTGAGTAGTTGATAGTAGGTCACCTAATCAAGAAACTCCCTGCTTTCATAAACCCCTATGACCTATCATCATGGTCTAAAAAGTCTGCCATGCTTTCTTACTTACTTACTCACGGAGCTGAGCCCTTCTTGAGGAGCCACCAAATCTGCAGCTACTCAAGAATTTCCAAGCATTTTATGGAACCCAAAGGTTCATTATCGTGTTCGCAAGAGTCCTCCACCGGTCCCTATCCTGAGCCAGATAAATCCAATCCATACCATCCCATCCTATCTCTCTAAGATCATTTGCCCACCCACCTACGCTTTGGTCTTCTCAGTGATCTCCTTCCTTCTGGCTTTCCCACCAATATCCTATATTCATTCCTCATCTCCCCCATTCGTCCTACATGCCCTGTCCACCTTATCCTTCCTGACTTAATCATTTTGATCTGCCATTCGATCAGAAATTTGTCCTTTTTTCTCCAGTCCATATCTCAAGTCCCTAAAACTCGTTTTAATATTATCTTCAGTTATTTAAATGTTTCCTGAAGCTGTATTTTATTTTGAATTCTGCACCCTAAATTTCATACGTCTCTCTCAGGCGTGCTACAAGTCCACACATGTCATGCTGCTTGAATTATTTGCCCCTTTAATACTGGGTAAAGAGTGTGATCTACTAAAGCTCCTCAGAGTCCTTCTACTTCCACTTAAGTCTAAGTACTGTCCTCAACTGTGATCTCACACTCACTCTGCTCTGAGGAGGAGCCCAGTCTCTTCATGCCTGCTAATCGAGTTAAATATTATTCTCAGGGAGACAACTATTACCGTCGCACAGCGCGTCGTAAGAGGATGGCGGAGACTGCCCCCAGGGACGAAGAGTAACTGCGAACGTACTGAATAACCAGCCAGGGACAGCTGAAAATGATGATCCTCAAGCACGCGTGTTTAATGCCGGTCTAACGAGCGCTCGCCCTAAAAATACAGCATGTCAGGAAACGTCGTAAAGAGCTTGGAGTTGAACACATTTTTTGGCCCATATGGATGGCGGATAGAAGTGACCAGAAGACGAGAAAGAAGACGTAAGAAGATGCTGGATGACCTTGGGGACAGAAGAGGATATTTTAATTTGAAAGAGAAAGCTCTAGATCGCATCAAGTGGAGGAACTGTTTTGGAAGAGACTGTGGACCTGTCGTCTTGACAGATTACTGATGAATGAATGGGTAGGACGAAAAGTGCATATCAAATTTATTATTAAACACCGCAAAGAAAGATCATTTTGATGCACTAGAGGAGACAACACTATTAAACTTTATATTATAGAAATAAATTGTTAAAATGTGGACTGAATTCATGTATGTAAGATTTGAGGCTTTAACGGTGGTGACTATAGAGAATACCGTTTCTGCGATGTGGCGCCGTGTATATCTTGTGTGAACCGACGTTTCGGAGGAATGTATCTTCAAGATGGAGGCGATATGTTCCTCCGAAATATCGGTTCACAGAAGATCCACACGGCGCCACGTCGCAGAAAATGGCATTGAATTCACTTAGTTCAATCCAGTGGTGGTCTATTTTATGAACCTTGGGTTACCAAAACGCAAGAAATTTCTCGACCGGCTGAATAACAACTTCTCAAGGATTCTCCTCCCTACGTAGTTATATAACCAGTAACTTTACATTTTATGTTCTCGCCTAAAAATTAACCTCATAATTTTAAGTCTGCGACTTAAGCCGTTGTTTCCTTTCCGCCTTCCCATTACTTTTCGTTATTCATATCCAGCCTATAGCAGACATGTTGCAGATACGTGGGACGGGCACACAACATTGATATGCTTTCCTGCTTATATCCTGTAGTTTAAAATGCAGGCCTTTAAGTAACGACAAATTCCTGTTTGGGTTTCAGTAAAAATAGTAAGACAAACTCGTAAAGTTCGATTACTAATGTCCGTGATGGACAAAGCAGGTCATATGGACTGCTTCCTATTCAATGAGCTACGTTGTAACAGAATTTCTTAAAACTCGAGCATAATGCCTCAGGTTTTATTCATGTTTTATCACGTCTTTGTAGATATCGTAACACGACGTTTTTACCGTGCCCTTAGAAAGCTTTTTATCCTGGTTCTAACTTGTAGCTCTCTCCCCAAAGGGGGACAATACGAAGGTTTCAGGTAAAGTAAAAAGTAAAGCTATCCCTCTAACAGGCCGTGAAGGCCCATAAGGATGTGAGAGGTTGAGGATCCCACATTGTCCAGACAGTCGGCTCAAAGATGGCGGTAAGGTTGTCAGCCTTACATGCCGACCGCGCTCTACTCCCCAGGAAAATTATTTAATTGATTCCTGGTACTCATTTCTCTTAGAGACCGAGTCGACCCCAGGGCCATATTGCGGCCGGAAGGATTATGTCAATTGAAAAAAATCCAATGACCTTATCGGTATTTGAATCCGCGACCTTCCGACTTGTAGCATACTGCCTTAATCACTAGAAGGTTCCAGGTAGATGGATGAAATTGTTGTCGATGCAGGATTCAAAATTATGATGTAAATCATTTTTGCTGCTTTTGGGTTTTATTAATTATTGTCATTATGTCCTACTCCATTTCTGATCTCCACTTGAAGTTCGCATTTTCTTTATTATACCATTTTGTTTTTCATGTTAACATGAATTCTCAAGAAATTAATAATTTAAAAATTCTAGTACCAATTTGACCACTTATTTATCATAACTTATTTCATTCTTACAATTATCATCATTATATTCCAGTTTATTTTCTTTTCTTTTTTCCATCTTGTTTTCACTCTTGAATTCTTCTCACCTGAACGCTTCAGCTCTTTCCTTTAAAAACGTATATTTGATTACGTCAATAAGTAAACAAATTCCCACTTAACCCCAACATTGATCATGACATGAAGATAGGAAACAGATGTTTTGAAAATGTGGCACAGTTCAGGTATTTGGGAACAAAGATAACAGATCGAAACCTGATTCAGGAGGAAATTAAGAGGCAATTGAACTCGGGTAATGCTTGCTACCATTCAGCCCAGAACCTTTTGTCTTCTCGTCTGATGTCCAAAAACTTAAAAATTAGAATATAAAAAACTATAATTTTGCCTCTGGTTCTGTATGGGTGTGAAACTTGGTCTCTGATATTAAGGGAGGAACATAGACTGAGGGTGTTTGAGAACAGGGTGTTGAGGAGAATATTTGGATCGAAGAGGGATGAAGTGACAGGAGAAAACTGCATAATGAGGAGCTTCATAACTTGTACTCTTCTCCAAGTATGATTACAATGATCAAGTCAAGGAGGATGAGGTGGGCAGGTCATGTAGCACGAATGGGGGAGACGAGGAATGCGTATGGGATATTGGTGGGAAAGCCAGAAGGAAAGAGACCACAGGGAAGACCAAGGCGTAGGTGGGTGGACAATATTAGAATGGATCTTAGAGATATAGGATGAGATGGTATAGATTGGATAGATCTGACTCAGGATAGGGACCAGTGGAGGGTTCTTGTAAACAGGGTGATGAACCTTCGGTTCCATAAAATGCTGGAAAATTCTTGAGGAACTGCAGAATTGGCGGCTCCTCCAAAAGGGCTCAGCTCCTAAATAAATAAACCCCAATATTGATCCAACTCTTCAACCCTCTAAGACATAGTGCTACTTGTAAAATTGTCAAATCAGCACCAGTTGCTCGCCAATTCAACAGCAGTACAAGAGTACTTCGCTTTTCGAAAACGAAACAAACTCACTCTCTCTCTCTCTCTCCCTTTATGGCTGTACAGCCCTTTTGGGCTTTTATCGCTTTTCTAATTTCTTAATCTATACTCAAGCTGTGTAACTTCGTGGTTGGGAGATCAGCCCGTCATAAGGCCGCTACCTACACGCAGAACAACATGAACACAGAATAAATGCAGACAGACATACATATCACAAATGGGATTCGAACCCATGACCCCAGTGTTCGAACTGGCGCCGCCTCTGTGATCGGCACAAACTAATTTTTTGCTTAGTGGGTGGTGGAGTCCAACTGGGTCCACTCGGCACGGCGTCCACTGTTTGGCCTATTGTACCTGCCCCGGGTGATTATGATGATGGAGAATTTGGTGGAATGAAGATTGGCAGAGGAAACCGAAGTACTCGGAGAAAACCTGCCCCAACGCCACTTTGTCCACCACAAATCCCACTTGACCAGAGCCGGGATCGAACCCGGGCCGCAGCGGTGGAAAGCCAGCGACTAACCACTTGAGCTATGGCGCGGCCACTCGGCACAAACTAACTCACAACATAAATTATAATTTAATTTATCTGTACTAACTATATACAGGAATGTACCAATCTGAAGCACTAAATTAAACAGCAAATTCACATACGCCGGGAAATATTTATTTATAGAAAAAAAAATTGTATTAATTTTACACTCGTATTCTTGTAAAATTAAGTCGGAGACGACATAGTTCAGAGCTATGCCGTCTACTTATTAACATATTACCATATTTTAACAAATTTATGCTTAGAGTTTACATATTCTGGTTCATTTCTCTGCATCATCCGATGATGACCGCTTACAGTACAAGCATCTAGTGTATAATAATAAATAAAAGACAAGAGTATTTTTAACACAAGTCTGCGTGCCGGTTTATCCTACGACCTAAGTCTGTTTCTTCCTTCCTATCATTATTTCACGACTCTCTATTAATGCTAGTAATCTTGATGTAATAACGTAATATTTCATTTTATGTATTTTTAATGCTTTGTTTTTCTTACGTCGTACAAATCAAATACATACAATGTACGTGATGTAAAATTGAGCACTGAGTGGGTGTAAAAAGGTTTAAAGGATATGAAAAGTTTTATGGAAAAGAAGGGGAAGCGCGAATCCTTGGCAGATCTTAACGTGGATGGATCCAAGACAATAAAATTTGAGATTTACTGGTCTGACTTCAAGGAAAATATAAACTGAAATATAAGGTTTTAATATTAAAAATCTTTTTAAAATTTGAGGTTTTCACAGCGGTGACTATGAAGAATGCCGTTTTCTATGATGTTACACTGTGTAGATCTTGTGTGAACTGACGTCTCGGAGGAACGTATTGCCTCCATCTTCAGGGTAGAAAATCCGTCAGCGAAGAACCAGCGTGAGCAGACGGCTCCAGACATCCCAGTAGATGGCACTCTTCAATCTAAAATATTGTTTTACCATATCCTTTGCTTTTGAGGCAAATAAGTTTGTCCGAAACTTATGTTCCATATTCGTCCTTTCATTATTACCGATTTATATACCTTAAAACAAGTTCATGAAAAATTGGTTCGTATCCTAATTAATTACGTTGTGACCGTTTTGGAGTTTAGTTAGCAACGAATGGAATGAAGAATCCCGCAAGCGTAGCTTTGGAAAGTCAGTAAGCCATTAAAATTTAATAAGAATGCTATCGCAAAATGTCTTTGCAAGCAAAGAAATATTTCGTGAACGTACCGGAAAATATTTTATCTTGCTGCAGGAGTAAAGGCGCTTGTAATGCTATTTAAGTTCCTGTTGTCACCATATATTCTGACAGAAGCTGCAAAACTGTGCAGAAGTTCACTTTTCGCTGACCAGCAGAGATGGGGGGTCGCGTAAATTGCTTTAGGAGTTATGATTAAGTATGAATAGCCCCCTGCGGCTTATACACAGTGTGCGGCAAGCCCGAGCAGCCAGGTAAAAGAGTGATCAGATCAAATGGAAAACTGAATTGGAAATTGTAAACTTGGTAGACGTAGAAGTTAGAGGATTGTGTGAAGCAAGTAATGGGAGTACCAAGTCTTGAAAACGAACGAGGGGACTAGGAACAAACAGACCGCCTCAGTTGTAAACTTCGGAAAGACTGAAATTTACGATTGATCATGAGATTGTAATTTAGAGACGCGATTGCAACAATTCGAGTTGTGCCTATATGCTATATAGCAAAAGAAAGTGAAAACATTTAAAGAGAAAGAATACAATACAATGAAAGAAGGAAAGAGCAAACGAAACATAGAAGAAGAAAATCGGAAAAAGAAACACAGGAATAGAGGGAAAAGAGATTGGAAGGAAAATGTGGGAGGAAGAAAGAAGTAAGGAATGGAGTGAAAGATGGAGTAGGGGGGAGAGAATGACAGAAGTTTTGTGAAGAGTTGTTTAAAACTTTAAAGCCCAGAGGTTGCTATGTGTACCACCTGTTTTAACAGAAGAAAACTCTTCATTCTGCCTACACAATATACTCGAGTCTGTCTTAGTGGTTATCACAATAAACATCAATTATTTCCCTAAACAGCATCGGCCGGTTGGCCTTTGTAGTGGAGACGTGGTGTGTTTTGTCGTGGTGTACGTACTGAATTTTCATGTATTATTTAGAAGTCCAGCCCTTAGAGGGCCCAAGCAATTATTTAAGACCTGCCTTGCCTCCTTCAACATAACAATTCACATATCAATCTGCTTCTCCTTAAAGCTCTTTGCACTTAAGGGAAAACACGTGTTGAGTCAGAGGGTAAGTTTTCCCGTTACATCTCACCTGAAGCGAAACTCTTTCTCCCAGGGTTTCTGTCCTTAACGACCTCACTTCCAACCATTTGCTTGATTATCACCCCTTCACCCTCCACCACTTTTTGAGCAGGGGGACAGGTAGGATGAGTTTTGCGTTATGGGGGGTTATAAACGAGGGTTGTCAGCTTAAACTTCTGTAAAGTAAAGGCAGAGGATTTCACACAGGGCCACGATGCATAGAACAACAGCAATGGAGTGTTTAATAATCTTCAGTGTTTCCCAGCATACTGTTTCTTCTTAACATATTCCTGTCTGGTTTATTTCCTTACAGAGTGTAGGAAGGAGGAACCCTTCGCCATCTGGTGGAAAATTTACATCCGCTAGAAGAACGAAGTGATTTTCATCGTGGAAAATCTGATATTGATCATGTATTCATATCGAGACAATTAATTAAAGAGAGGAAAGGGCGTAACTTGCCTACTTATATCGCGCTTCTAGATTGATAAAATACGTCGTCAGCAATTGTGGAACATACTAATGGAGAAAAGCGTATCTGCACGTTTACTAAAAGCTACAAAGAGTCTGTATGTCAGTCACAACGGAGAGAGCATCAGCGAGGATTGTACTGAGACCAACCAAGGCACAAAAGTGAGGTGTAATTTATATCCCAACATTTTAATGTCTATATGGACGCTATGCTGATATAATGGAAAAATGAAATTCCTGAAACTGAAATGCAGGTATCGTTAATTCAATTACACCATCAATAATGCAACAATGATATAAAAGACACCTAAAACATATTTTTCACTAAAAATGTAACTTTAATACTTTAAAATGTTATTAAATATCATAAAATATCATCAAGACACTGCAAGCATATCTTATACACTAAAAGTGACTATGAAAATACAGTAGAACTTGGTTATAACGTCATCAAAGGGACCTAAAAATAGTGTCGTTATAAACGAATGTCGTTGTAACCGAAATGGGCACTTCCACAGTAGCCTTATGTTAGTCACGTAAAAATCTACCAAAAACCGAGTT
>NW_019744113.1:216129-240976 GCF_002891405.2 Cryptotermes secundus
AGCAAGTTATCAGTTGCTTTATGAGGAATTAGTTCGTACCATTGAATATTTGACGCAATAGACAAGGTGTCGCAGAAGCCGATGTTGCTATAACCAAGTTTTACTGTACTTCAAAATTTCTTTTTGTTTTACATAATGTTTTTTTTTGCAACATGTTTAGGCCGCATATGGGCAATAATCAGGCAGCTGTTAATTCTGTAAGGAGGCCACTGCACTGTCCACTTGTCTTTCGTGCTCCCATGCACGTCGTTATTGTGTTGTTATATATAATATCTAGAATACTGTGATTGTATTCTTTTTTCTGTATATATATATATATATAAGAATAAGTAACTCCACTAGGGTTAGTGTACGTGAAGACCGCACCAAAAACACACATACAGTCGGTAGGAGTCCTTGAACAGAGCAACACAAACACAGAACAAACGCACACAGACAGCCATGCCTCTAGTAGGATTCGAACCCACTACTACAATGATCGAGTGGGAGAGTGTTCATGCCTTAGACCGCCCGGCGACTATTGTCGGCTTGTTGGTCAAATAAATGTCGTATTTCTCTAGGATGCTACTTAAATGTTTTGCTTTCCATTCTATTCTGTGACATCCGTCATGTTTATTACGATTCCGTGTGTATGCCTTGTGTTTTATATATGGTTTGAACATCCAGAGTTGCTATTTTTGTTGCTTGTTGCTTCAATGTGCTGTATATATCTAGTACTGAACGTCCGCCCCGTCTGTCCGATGTGTTCCAATGGACGGTCCAGGGTTCTCATTTGCTGTACACTGCTTTTATTGTGTTTGTCTATTTGTGATTTTTGCCTTTATGTTCTCTATTGTATTTTTTATGCGAAAAGCTATTTTTAAATTTATGTTTTGGAACAGTTTCGTAATTGTCGTTATTTATTTTACAATGCATGTGAAGGTACGCCACTCGCGCCTGGAAAGAGTTGGGATAGCAGAGTCTGTACAGCGACGGGCTACGGCCTAGAAATCCAGGTTTCGAATCCCGGCTGGGTAAGATTTTTCTCTTTTCCACGGTGTCCAGACCGATTCTGGGGTCCAATAGTCCTCCTATTCAATTGAAAAGGCGGCTTTTTCTTGCGGTAAAGCGACCGGGGTGTGAAGCTGACTACTCACCTCCATCTAGTGCAGAGGTCAATAGTGTTGGAACTATACCTCCACTCCCCCATACATCTCAACAGGGACAATTTTATCTTTGCGGAGTTTGTATATGTAATTGTCACGTGTAGGGGGTTACTCGTGCTGAAAATAATGGGTTTTAAATCGGATGATTGGATTTTATGGCACTTCGGTTACAAGTTGTCCTAATCACACTAAATTATAACACTATCGTTGTTCTACACATTTTCGGTTCATCGTTACACTCGCAATAGGATTCTCGGTTTCCACTAGTCGTCTCGTACTAAATGATCCTAACGCAGAAAGTGGCACTTCAGATCACTATGGAGTCTTCTTCCCATTTCCTGTTCAATCGCTCTGGAGCCTCAGAACTCAACTAAAACTCCGTCTGTAACTCACTCCTCCAGCTTACTACTTCCGCTCTGGTATTCTGCTCACTTATGTAGGCACAGCACGGACACTTATCACAGAAAACATATGTTACGTGATTGCTACCCAGTCAGTCCATTGGTTCGCTGGCTGGACCTACAAAAAACGCATGTCACGTGGCCGCTATCCATCCAACCCACTGGCGCGCGGGCTGGACCTATAGAAAACATCAGGTGATCGCTATCTACTGTTGTGTGTCGTTACCGCCTACGCGGAAATGTGTTTGTCGAGCCGTTGCCTAACAATACTTTGAGCAAATCCGTCACAGTATCTTATATCTGTATGGAACGTTACTTGCATGTTGTCATATTGCTTACTGTGCAATACGGTACTAATGATTTTGCTTCTGTTACTTTATTAGATGATTTATTCTTGATGGTTCATTTCAGTGAGGATGCCGGAAGTGATGAATTATGTGTGGGTTGAATGAATGAATTGTTTAGTTTGGTATTTTCTTCTATGTTGTGAGCTCTAGGAAGTGAATTTGGTTTTGATAATATTTTTCTGTCGTAAATTCTACGGGACGCTGTAATTCACTGAATTAGAATTTGTTCTGTGTTTGTATTATTTTGGTTACAGGTAATAAAAATGCCTTCATCATATCGAAGATGTCCTGTTATTTAACGTTTTGTTAGTAGTTAGAATATTTCTTTGCCTTCCATGTGTTGCATGCGAATATAAGTAGCAGTGTGAATACACCATACACCCATCTGAACATTAAACACAAATTCAGTAAAGCGAAACTGAATAAATTATAATAGTACCAACCTATAGTGTATTCGGTAGAGCGTCGACCTACTAGCTGGACGCATGTTTGGTACAACTTGAGGACTGCAGCCGCACGTTGTGCATTGGATATACACTGCGGTTGTAAGACCCATAATTAGATACGGCGCCACAGTATGGTGGCCCAGAGTTAAACTCAAGACAAGCAAGCAGAACTTAGCAAATTGGAAAGGTTGGCTTGCTTGGGTATCACAGGAGCAATTCGAACATCTCCAACAACTGCACTGAGATGCTCCTTGAACTGCCCCAACTGCATCTACAGTTGGAGGCAGAGGCCAGGGCAGGAATCTACCGTCTCCAGTGCAGTGGACAATGGAAACCTAGATCCGATGGTTTCGGACATGCATAACTCAGGACATGAAAAAAAAAAAACACATTACAAATGGGGTCTGACAAAATGGTACTGAGACATGTATATGAAAACCCCTTCAGAGTTAGATTTCCTGACAGGAGTGAACGGGAAGACGGGTTTCGGCCCGATAGAAAAGGGGAACTGATCTGGTATACAGATGGTTCCAAGAGAAATGAGGGCACCGGAGCTGGTGTGTACTGCCATGGCACAAGGCGGAAACTTAGTTTCTACCTTGGGCAGTACAAGACAGTATACCAGGCAGAAGTATATGCCATTAAGGGAAGTATTATGGAGAATCTAGATAGGAATTACAGAAACAGGAACATCTACACCAAGTGCCAAGCTGCACTTAAAGCGCTTGACAAACACCAGATCAACTCAAAATTGGTTTGGGATTGGCACAAAACTCTCATGGAACTGGCCAAACATAACAGGGTACAGCTGTGGGTGCCGG
Organism: Cryptotermes secundus; assembly: GCF_002891405.2. Taxonomy (NCBI): domain Eukaryota; kingdom Metazoa; phylum Arthropoda; class Insecta; order Blattodea; family Kalotermitidae; genus Cryptotermes; species Cryptotermes secundus. The sequence continues at coordinate 219,290 of NW_019744113.1, forward strand.
GGCATGAGGGTATTGCTGGAAACAAAACAGCAGACCAATTGGCCAAGATTGGAGCTGAACATCCGTTCATAGGACCTGAACCAGCCTGTGGCATCTCTATAGGAGTCGCCAGAAAAGCAATCAGAGACTGGACAAATATGAAACACAAGAAATACTGGGGATCCTTGACTGGACTCAGGCAAGCAAAGGGACTCATACAAGGACCATCTAATAAAAGAGCGAAGGAACTGTTGAAGTTAAACAGGAACCAGCTACGATGGGTGGTAGGACTACTTACAGGACACTGTCACCTCAATGGACACCTCTTCAAACTGGGACTAAGTGATAGTCCCACTTGTGAGAGGTGTCAAGAAGAAAATGATAAGCCACACATATCCTGTGCGAATGTGAGGCCTTAGCTTATTTAAGATTACGTCACTTGGGTCAATATTTTATGGAACCAAGTGACTGTTTCGACGTCCCCACGTTCAAAATCCTACGCTTCATTCGAAGCACAGGTTGTTGAGGGGATAATCAGAAGGTGAGGCACAATGGATCACTGTGGTCGCGGTGCAAGGGCCAAGAAGACCCACCCCTTATACATTCATTCATTCATTCACACTAGCTGAACGACCAATGTTCAATTGCCGACAGAGGCAAGGGATATACTCCACAGCGTCCAGACTTACTCCGGGGTCTCATATAATGTGTACCGAGGAATCTTTCCCCGGGAGAAAAGCGGCCGGGGCTTGAAGCTGACCGTTCATCTCCATCTAGAGCAGAGATCAAGAACAATGCAGCTATACCTCCAGTCCCCAATACGTCTGCATGACACGGTACATAATTAATTAAACATAGAGACAACTTTACATTTTTTATCCTATGTCGCTTAGAATTACTGCCCCTCTTGAACCAGATTTAAGTTATATGATGTTTTGAAAACGGTCAGTGACAGAAACGTGTCCCGCAGTATCTCAAGAATTAAATTAAACATTACGCGAAGATTATCAACTAATTTCATGGAGGACGGTGGGAACCTCCTTGAGACTCCGGTAGTCGCTCAGCTTGTGAAAAATTTGTTGAACCTGCTGCCCTACTCTGCCCTACCCTTAACCAGTTTAATGTGATCAGTTTTTGCTCCTCTCTTGCCTACGTTTGAATTATCGCAATGTTTTCTCTAACTCGGGTTTTCGGACTAACATCCCACCCATGCACGCTACATACCCTGTCTATTTGCACCCCCTTGATTTGATCACGCTTTTCCTACATGGCGAAGAAGGTATATCACGATCAATGCTGAAAGAAATTGCCCACATGATTGGAGATCGGGACTCGATTCATGTCAGTAGCATGGCTTAACTTTTCGCCACATACCGACTCCGGGGTCTAGCAACATATCCAATGAAAATATGAACTAGTTCACTTGAAATGATACGGCTTGAGTGTAACCGGTCACGCTCATCTAGTATTAATTCGTAGAAATTTACTGTCATGCCTTCTCGACATCTTCATAAACAGAAACAAAACAAACTCCGTGACCTGTAGTTCGCAAGCGAATTATACCGACAGACAGACCGCCGCTTGTCGGCGGAGTTAATGCCAACTTTAGTGGATAGAGGGTGTCGCGTGGTCAGGGCAACGAATCCCCATGGCCGTTAATTCGGTTTTCTAGACCGGAGCCGCTTTTTCCTTGAAATAGCTTCTCAGTTATCCTCACGAGGCTGAGTGGACCCCGTTTCAGACCCACTACTTCTCAGAAAATGTGGCAGCGCCAGAAATTGAACCCGGAACCTTTGGATCTATAACCACGAACTTTGACCACTAGCCCACAGAGGCGGTCTTGACGTCTTCATGGCTTAGCTTATTGGTACCAGTATATGGGCAAGCTTACTTTACAGCAGCGTGTTTCTGTAACAATCCTTGATACTTCAGTTAACTGACGTGTTACAGACTCGACATTCGGGTTTCGTTCCCCATTAGTGACATGGATTTTTTCATCCATACCGGTTGTGGGATCCATTCAACGTCCTACTCCATGGATAAAGGAAGCAGTTTTCCCATGACGTTAAACTGCTTTCTACTAACGAATCATATCAAGCTACGTGATGCCAAGTTCTAGATTGTGTGGAGTTCTAGTTTCATGTTCTCCATACGCCTTTGTGACACGGTTCTTGGATACAGGGACAATTTCAGATTTTAATTTTACAGAACACGTACTGCGCATATAGCTTGTTTCCGTTGTTTGAGATGACTGATATTGAAATATGAATTTCGTCACAGCTTTTTGGAAGATACGGTTATAAACATCCTGTTTAACAAACCTACATACCGACTGAGCCGCTTAGTGTAACGTTAACTCAATAGACTTGTATTAACTGTGTCCGTGGTTCGATTCTGAGCCATGGTTACTGATTTTTTTCTTACGTTTCCTCAGTCATTCCAGGAAATAGAAAGGATATTGAGGCGTCTCCTGCTATATCCCTTCCATCATTCATGGTCACCTTCACATCTTAACGTGACGAAATATAAGATATAAAGTGAAATTTATCTGTTATAAATGGACTTTCCGGTCAAGAAATTTCTTACATTTAAGAACACAGAATATTCTACTAACATTTATATTATATAAAAGCCCATTATATCAGCTTGTACTGGGTCATTTGAATCTGACTGGTGTCTGTGTGTGATTTGTGTCACGCCATTTAAAATTTTGAACCAATAAAAGATGTGAACGTTATACCATTGGAAGGCACCTCATCTACGTACTTTTCAATGTCCTAAATCAGTACTAACAAAATGGCGAACTCGCCATCTTGTGACTCTAGCAATGCATAATTAAATGGCGATAGCTAATGAGTCATTGGAGCTAGGCATGTGGAATTTGGTATGGATGTCTATAAATCGCAAGTCTACATACTGCACATGGAATATATTTGTTAAGTCAAGTGCTACAAACATAGCGACAGTGGAACACCTCAGGGTTATATCCGATAAAATTTAACGCAGAACAATACAGAAACCGTACTTAAGCTTTCATAACAATAAAATAGCCTCTAACAGAAATGAGTAGCAGGAATCTTCCTGGGGGGGNAGAGAGAGAGTAGGAAATTAGACTAATGAGTTCTTCTCGGAACTCTTTGTTTTATTATTCTTCCATAGAGGCCTACCTACTCCTTATTTATCTCTTCCCTTGACATTTCCCAACCAAGTTGCTGCAAGCATACGTAATACATGTCCCACTCATCCCAGCCTACTTATCTACCCAAAAAACTCCGCGGTTTTAGTCCACAAGCGAGCCATACCGACTGAGCGACCGCCATTTGTCGGCGAAGTTAGTGCCAACTTCAGCGAATAGAGGGTGTCACGTGGTCAGCGCAACCAATCCCCACGGCCATTAATCTCGGTTTTCTAGACCGGACTTATCTACCCAACCAATATTAATTTAGGAGTACAAATTTTTAAATTCCTCATTATATAGTTTCCCGATCCTTCCATTGCTTTTTTTCTTTTTAGTCCACATATTCTTGATTGTGTTATATAAACATCATCACTAAATAAGCTAAGAGTATAGTCACTAAACACCAGATTCGACACATTTAAGTCGCACTGCAGCCCGTATTTGCTGGCCAGGAGAACAGTTAAGGTGTTTTTGTGTTAATGAGGCATAGTCGGTCAGGAAAGGGCTATATAAGTTATGGTTTCTAGTACTAGGAGCGAGACTTAAGCGGCCGAGTCTTGTCGGCATTTGACATTAAAGATATTTCATTATCAAATTTTAAGTTAAGTTGAATCAGAGCTTAATTTTCAGTTCTTGGTTATTTGCCGATCTCGGAAACTCGTGCCACTTAAGCTGACTTTAAACACTTTACCAAACCTAACGCTACAATCATTGGTATGAATTTTGAAACTCTAAAATTCAAAGTTTTCATTAAGTGGTTAAAGAACTAATTTGTATATATGTGTGCGTGCTTGCGCGCGAGTGGCAAATTTAAGTTTCACTTGAATCTATGAGAGTGGCTGTTTTTATGAACCATTTAAAGCTGTTATGAAATGAGAAATACGTGCAAAATTTGGATTGGAAAATCTGAAGGAAATAGACAATTTCATATATATACCATATATAATATGGTAATGATGGTATGGACTGGATTGATCTCGCTCGGGATAGGGACCAGTGGAGGGCTCTTTTGAACGCGGTAACGAACCTTCTGGTTCCACAAAATGCTGGGAATTTCTTGAATAGCTGCACAATCGGCTGCTCCTCAAGAAGGGCTCAGAACCATGAGTAAGTAAGTAAGTAATGGACCTTCTGGTTCAAAAGAAAGAGGTGTTTCCTGGCCAGTTGTTGAATCACTATCTGTCTTTCAGGGAAGCTATTGTACTATGGGGTTGCGTAAGATCGAAATATGTTACTGTAGGTTCCCCAAGGACAAAGAAAACCCCACATACGTAGTGTGTAAGGCAGGTTATAGCTTTCAGCACCCTTCCCTCGTGTGCAATTACACAGAAAACATAAAAATGAGTTAAGAGACTAGATTCTACAACTGTGACTACGCTGAACATACTATTTGCATCTTCAAGGTTGAAAAATATGCCAAGCAAGAAATCTCTAAGAAGCAGACGGCAGATGCTAAGGGTCATGAACAAGCAAAGAAGTGATTATTGCTTGAATACTTACGAATCCATAACCTCTGCTTTTGCCAGTCTGTCTGTCTGTGATAACTACAGCTTCCTCGATGTCTCCATACACGGCGAAATGCTCTCTCAATGATTTGTCCGTTGTGTGATATGGCAGACCTCCGACAAACAGTTTAGTCCACGTGGTGTCCTTTTGTTGCACTCCACTGGCAGCCCCTGCGGCTGCGGCCGCGGCTGCTGCACCCAACCCACCGAGACCTCCAACCCCCAGTCCCGTCACCAATCCATCAGCTCCCCCAAGAACAGCTGCCGCATCGGCTGCCCCCGGCATTAACATATTGGAGTGAGGTTAGTTTTGCAAGTTACGACTGTCGTCACTTGTGCGCAGATGCCTTGCGCTTTAGAACGGGTTTATTGTAGCGTAACTCGTAAATTACGTTATTTTATATGCGTCTTCTATCACAGTAATTTTAAATCTCGATATAATTTCTTTAAAAACGTTACTGAAATCGAAACTTCCTTTCTTATCCAGTTATCTATTTACTTCCACCACCGTCCTGACCTAACCACGTTTATGCAGTTTAATTCACGGCAGGACTCCCTGAAACGGTTAAGTTTGAAACTGAATACACTTGGATTTGTCTCAAGATTTCTGTAAAATATTTCAATAAATTACTTCAATTCCGTATTTACGTATAAAATTCAGCAAAGTACTGATATACAGATATAATAGTTAATCACTTATGTCGCTGTCTTGATTAATTATCACACTTTTTGTCTCTTGTTGAAAACGACTGTAAGATATTCGTACAGAAGAACATGTACTCTCACGAGAATATCAACAGTTTCCAAAGGCAAATTCTAGGACGGTTAGAAGACTTGTTTATTAAATAAATGGCGGCTTACTTATTAAATTATAAATATATATATATACACATACAAAAATTGCACTTTTTACGTTATTGCACTTCTTATTCTTATTTGCAAAACGGATATCTTCAGATGATATCACCAACTTAATTATCTTCATACACAGCCTTTGATTTAGCTTGAAAGAATACAGTTTTGTAGCCGCATGCTTATGAAATATATCATTTAGTGTCCTTGGACAGATATGAGCAATCACAGAACACACTCGAAGGCACTGAATTGTTGCGTATTTTCACTTTGTCCCATCCGGTTGGACGGTCACAGATGTTTTGTTTGATTCTACCGGTGACCGTTGTACTGCAGCCCCGTCTGCTGTAGCTTCTAACCACCACACACTCGGTCCGTCGCAGTAGCTAGCTAGCTTGCCTCCTAATGCTATATTTAGGGTTCCCCCACTGGCACTCTCTTCTTGCAGCTGTTCGAAATTTAAAATCCCTTTCCGAACAACAGCGAATGTTGAAAAAATGATTCAAAAACAAGTCACACGTTCGTCTTATGCTCATTCAAATTCGTTTGATAACGGCATAAAGAACTTAAACAAAATTATAAAAACTTCATTCGTGCGAAATAGTGTTAACTATAAGTACGTGTTAATAATACTGCCCCTGTGTTTGAAGTGCACCATGACCACCCTACAATTTACAGCTAGTATGTATACGTGTGATATTTTGTCGTACTCATGGAACCAGCATGCTTTGCGCGTGACAATATGAGCTTACGAAGTCATATGTGATTGGTTCTTGCCTACCCCCGTGCCAAGTCTGTTTCTTTTTGTACTACCTCTCTCTCTCTCTCATTCACTCTCCCTCCACTCCCGCTTTAACAACTTTTTTGTTCCCACATAGATATATGTACTAATCTGCTCCCCGTCTATGCGCACATGGGTTCATGAGGCCTGCAGAGCTACCAACCTAAGAAATTTAACACTATTATCAGTGACAAAGTTTTTATCGATTACATGTAGGTGTTTTCACTTAGGGGCGTGCGTCTATGGTACACTTCGGATTATAGCAAGTGACACGATATTTTGTTATGACAGTCATTTAATCCAACAGTCATATCATGCATTATGTGTGCAGACTTTACACACTTCTCTGGTTTCTTTTTAAGATTCAGTGGTAAACCGGACAGAATTGGTCGAATTGCGCCTACAATTATTTTTTCTAAATCTTATCCAACCTAAATGAGAAATGATAATAAAATTTACATAGTAAAGTAAAAAAAAAAAGAGTAAAGATATTCCTGTAACAGGCCGTGAAGGCCCATAGGGTTGTGAGATATCGAGGTTCCCACATTTTCTAGACAATCGGCTCACAGATGACGGTAAGGTTGTCAGCCCTACTAGCCAGCCGCCCTTTACCCCCAGGAATATTCCTGGTACTCATTTCTGTTAGAGGCTGAGTCGACCTCGGGGTCGTAGTGCGGCTTGAAGGATTAGGTCAATTGAAAAAAAAAAATCCAACGACCTCATAATTTACATAGTATTTTATATAATTTTATTAAGTTTACAGTTTAACAAAAATTAAGGTCTATTGACTATTGTCTTTTAATAAAGAGGAAAACAACACGATTTCGAAGCTTTAGACTAGTAATCTGGGTGTGCTCGTTTGAATCCCGGCTGGAACATCCGCTATCCTGGCTGATGTTTTTTTCTTTTCGTGGTTTCTCCCAGTTCCTCCAGGTAAATTAGGTGAAAGTACCTTTATTAGGCCATGACCACTACTTCAGAGTTCTTTCTGATTCATGAGTTATACTACAATTTCAACGCTATATACCGTATTTACGCATGTATGGGCCGCATATTTTTTGCCAAAAATTCAAGAGGAAAACTGGGGTGCGGCTTATATTCGAAATATTCGAAATCACACTTCATTTAAAAAAAAATTATATTCATAATTAGTAATACAGGGTGTAATACTCCTGAAATAATATTCCAAGAAAATTATTTTTTCTCTAATTTCTCTCTGAAAATTGTGCTGCGGCCTATACATGCATAAATACGGTATTCTAAATACTGGCAGTGTCGTAAAGTAAGCGACAAAAAGAAAGTAAGGTTATTCTTGCATCTTATATTTGAGGTGTTCTTTCACATAGTTCAGAAGACTAAACGCACGGTGTATATGAAGAATGCCGTCTTCTTGGATGTGGCGTCGTGTAGATATAGTATAAACTTAAGTTTCGGAGGAAAGTATCGCCTCCATCTTCAAGGTATATCATCTGAAACGTAAGTTTATACTATATCTGCACGACACCACATCCAAGAAGACTCCATTCTTCATATTCATCTCCGTGAAAACCTGAAATCTTACACAGTGTATATATATGTCATTCCGCATGTTTGTTCCACGAGAATACGTGTAACTACTCAACTGATTTTATTTAAATTTGTTTTTGAAGGGACTGAGGAATAGAAGTTGACGGACGAATTTAATCTCGGTTTGTATCGGTCTTTCTCCCTAACATAAGTGAAGCTCAAATTAAAATGTATAGTTTTTCTACAAATGAATCATCGTATAAAAATTGTGCAGTTTATGAAGCACATATTTTCTTAAATCTAGCAATTTTAAATCAATTCTTTTTCGACATTATTAAAATGTAGCAAAATTTTTTTTTGTTTGCAATAATATATCCCATTATGAGGGTACACGATAGCGTAGTCGATTGGGCCACTATGCTGCAAGCCTGATGGCCGCGGGGTCGAATCCCAATGAGGCCATTGAATTTTTCAATTGACCTAATCCTTCCAGCCACACTATAGCCCCTCGGGTCGACTAAGCCTCTAACAGAAAAGAGTACCAATAATTTTCTTGGGGAGTAAAAGGTGGCCGACGCGTAATGCTGACAACCTTAAGGTCATCTATAGGCTGACTATATAGAAGAGGTGGAAGCCTCGACGTCTCACAGCCCTATGGGCCTTCATGGCCTGTTACAGAGATAGCTTTGCCTTTTGCATTCATATTATGTACATCAAAGGCAAGCCTAATGACGTAGATTACCTCAGGGAAACCTGCAAAAAACTAATTTGGGGAGATCTTTCCAGCCTTATTTAATTTTATGGAATCAAGAACGTCAATATAATGATTAGGAACTTCTTTACCTGTACATACGTGCGATCGTGATGACGATTCAGTTCTGTTCCTTTATTTAAGTGCTTGCCAACAGCGAGCGGCCAATAACAGACGAGCACTGAAAGTGTACGTAACAAAAGCTAGACTAAGGCTGTAACTAGAACTAGACTAAAATTTAATACCAGGCAATAAACCAATACAGGCAACACGACAATGACGTAACTCAGCAGGATTAACCAAAGGACAATGTATCCTGAAGGGAGATGTGTTTATTGAAAACGTCCACAGATCTGGTGATATTGTTTTCAGCCGTGACACGCCCTGTTGAAGGGTTAAATCCTGAGACATTACTGACTTATAAGGTGGGAAAGTCTCTAATTTGTTTAGTGGGTACACGGAGACCAACAGTGTCCATAACAGAACAACAGTCAGTTTTGTTCTTGAAAAGGTTAATAAGAAATAATGATGATGATAATAATAAGCTCACATAAATTGATAACAGTTCCGGAAAGACAGTATCAGTTATACTTGTACTAAGGCATTAATTTCGACCGCGCCATAGCTCAATCGGTTAGTCGCTGGCTCCTCACCGCTGCGGCCCGGGTTCGATCCCGGGTCTGGTCAAGTGGGATTTGTGTTGGACAAAATGGCGCTGGGGCAAGTTTTCTCCGAGTACTTCGGTTTCCCCTGCCAATCTTCATTCTACCAATTGCTCCACAATCACCCTCACCTATCATCTGGGACTGGTACAATAGGCCAGAAGTGGCCGCAGTACAAAGGACTTAGTCCCACCCCACTAGCAATAAAATAAAGACATTAACTTGATAACATAACTTTAGTCGGTAAACAGGGCTTCTGTGTAGATGTATGCTATCATACTTCTTCTGTAAAGGTGGACACAGAATACAAAATCAGGCATATCTCACGCTGGTAACTATTACTACCATCTTCTGCTCTTATTTCCGACTGCCTGCTATCATTCTTAACGACAATATAGCAAGCATTAACTTTCAATACATAAAGGTTACGCTAAATAAACAATTATATTACAGTTCATTCTAAAAAGAACCTGGGAGTAGAACAATTGGGTGTGTTCGATAGTAATTGGTGTGATAAGAGGAACGAGCAAATTCACTAATTTATTGGCTATAGTTTTTAAATTAAAAATTTAAAATTTGCTTGTCTCGTGACTTGTCATATCGTCCACATTACTCGCCAGCATAGCGAGTCACACGAGTACGAGTACGAGCACGAGTAATGTGGACACGCCTTAAGGGTGGCACTGACAGGGTTCGTTCCTTTTCGCCCGACGTATATCTTCTGTGTACATGCACCACTGTGCAAAGAGAATAGGCGAATACAAGGAGGCTGAGCAGCGCTTTCAATACAAGGCACTTGTTATCGCTAGTAAATGTTCTCGAAATCAAAGTTTCATGTAAATACTGTACAAGATATAAGCCTAAGATGTGTACTTGTGTGTCTATTAGAGGCAGGGTAGCTCAGTCAGTACGGTGACTAGACTACATGCTAGATTACCGGAGTACAATTGCCGTCGGAGCAGAGATTTTTCTGTGTAAGATTTGAGATTTTCACGGCTGTGACTATGATATGGCACCGTGTAGATACAGTGTTAACCGACGTTTCTGAGGAACTTATCGCCTTCATCTTCAGGGTAGAAGACAAGAGGAAATCGGCGAGTGAACCAGCATGAGCAGGTACAATAGACCTGTTCTGAGTAATGAGGTCAGCATCATGACTCAGACCGGTGTCCGGCGGTTTTCATAATCTCATTCTTTTCAATTGTGCTCCATTCTTTGCGTCACGTCGCAGAAATCGTGTCTTGACTGTTACATGTCTTGACGCATGCCGGTCTACGGCCTACCTTAGACGAATACATAAGTCAGATCTGCCAGAAAGTACATTAGACGATCCAGCCCCTGGAAAGCTATTGGTACGGCAATGAATAAGTTGGTAATATTTTTCCTGTTCCATTGGTAACCGCCTACATCTCTCCCCAACCCACAAATACTGCAACATTACCCCAGCTTTTTGCCGTGTGCTCATGTATACGCACAATGGACTCATGCAACACGCAGGGTTGTCTCATCCCAGCTGCTCCCGCGTGGGGTCCCAGGGACAGGCCCCATGCATCTCCAACAATTGTCTGCCTGTGAGTCCGCCTGACCCAGGTCTGTATGTTCCACATGCCTTCTTGTTTATCCAACGTAAATAATGCCCTCAGTCTATTTTCGGATACTGACGATTAATCACGTTGCATGCCAACTTACTGCCAAGAGTATCCCTCGCGTCCTCTCGATTAAGTTGGTTTTGTGCTATTGTATCAACTGCTGAGGCTTTAGAATTTCCAGTGGGATGCACGTTCTTGCTCCTCTAATGATACTAAAAGATTAAGCTTAGGGTAGCCCGTCACGGTAGCCGAGCGGTCTAAGACATGCACTGTCTTCGCTCGCTCGGAAGCCGGGATCGTGGGTTCGAATCCCACTCAGGACATGGATGTTTGTGTGCGTTTTTCTGTGTTTGTCTACAGGTAGAGGCCTTGCGACGAGCTGATCACCCGCCCAAGGAGTCCTACCGAATGTCTAAGATCTAGAAAAACCGAAGTGAACGGAGAAGTTCATGGAGGTAGGCCTAGGCCCACTGGGTCTGTAGTGCCAAGGGGGAAAAGAAAGCTGAGGGTATCGGCATAGGTTGGACATGTGGCACACTTGCGGAAATAAGAAGTGATTTTACACAATTATGGATGGAAACAATGGCAGAAGAGGCAGCTGATGTGGTAATTACCTGTTACAGGGTCCTCCTCAGCAAGTTCACAGTTATGCACTTGGGCAAGGAATTCAGTGTTCCCTTTGATGGACCTAGAAGATCAAGTGCCGTGTTTGTAAAATCACCAATTTAATCCTACCATGACGAATTTAAATCCAATCCATATCCTCACACAATATTTCTCTAAGATAAATCTGACAGTTGTCCTCCTGCGCCTATCTGAATAAGTATTTTGGTTTTCCGACAAATAAATTTGTAAATATTTCTATTTACTTCTCGGTGAAGTATATCGCACAATATCGGTCTTCCTCCTCGATTTCATATTTCCAACAGGAAGAATTATGCAGGATGTCCCAGGAAGGAAAGTCAATATCTTTGGAGGTCACAGTATCGGTTATTCTAAGGTAAAAATTTATATGGGCATATGTCCTATTCCGAAAGGTTTCCGAGACAGAGATATTTCACTGTACAGCTCCAAAATTATTGATAAGAAAGAAATATTACGTCACTCACTCACTCATGGAGCTGAGCCCTTCTTGAGAAACCCCAAATTGTGCAGCTACTGAAGAACTTTCCACCATTTTATGGAACCCGAAAGTTTATTACCGTGGTCCCTATCCTGAGCCAGATCGATCCAGTCCATACCATCCCATCCTATCTTTCTAAGATCCATTGTCCACCCACCAACGCCTTGGTGTTTCCAGTGGTCTCTTTCCTTCTGGCTTTCCCGCCAATATTCTATATGCATTCCTCTCCTCAAGAAATATTACGTAATGTTCATAATAATGATATTTATTATTTAAGTGACAAAGTTGGTACAGTTTTTTCCCCTTGGCACTACAGCCCCAGTGGGCCTAGGCCTACCTCCATGAACTTCTCCGTTCACTTCAGTTTTTCTAGATCTTACACATTCGGTAGGACTCCTTGTGCGGGTGATCAGCTCGTCGCAAGGCCTCTACCTGTACACAAACACAGAAAAACGCACACACACAAACTAAACATCCGTGCCCTGAGTGGGATTCGAACCCACGATCCCGGTTTCCAAGCGAGCGAAGACAGTACATGCCTTAGACCATTGGGCTACCGTGACCGGCGTGTTGGTACAGTTTACCTAGTACAATACATTTTCGAAAATTCCACAGACAACACCAATGCACTTTGCGTCTCGTGTGAGGACATGGAGTGTTGCTCGTCTGAGTGCATCTTGACCTTCCTTTACAGCGAAACAGCTCTGTCTCGGAAACCGCTCGGAGTAGCACACATGTACATATACAGTTTTGAGTGACAGATACTACGGCCTAGGAGAATATTAACCTTTCCTACTGGGGCACTCTGTATATGCCCAAGCATTTATCATTTTGCCGTTCTATGACATAACCTGAACACGGCAACCTTCTTGCTTCTATCACCATATCTGGCAAAGACGCTCCCTCGGTGGGTACCCCTAGAATGACTTGCCTTCTAAACTCAAAAAGCCATGGCTAGCTGCCCACTTTCCAGTTGGATGAAGCGAGTGTGCCCACGACAGGTAACCAAATTTCGTGTAGGGTTCGTTATGATGTTACGCCCTGATAGAATTGTGTACAAACATATTTGCCCTGTTCAGGAATCAAATGTAAACCCCAGCTATTATTAGGCCTAAGACAATTCATTGTTAAACTATCTTTTTTATTATCCCATTCGGTCATTTCTTTCATCCTTTACTTCTTCCTTTCTTTATTTGTTTGTGTCCTTCCTTTGTCATTTTCTTCTTCGCTGTCTCATTAGTATTATTACGACATGAGACTGCAAGAGTGAAAGAGGCAAGACAAACAGTAATCTACTGTATTCTATTCTGCCCACAAAGAGTGAGTGAAAACAGTGCCGTAAGAATGTTGTTCACTTAATAACTCAATTTGTAATATGGTCCTTTGTTATTCATCATACATAATAGAAGGCATTTAATACAAATTTGTCCATTTTCTTGTGGGATAAATAATTAATGTATATAGCAACTTCCGATATAATTTTATACTAATGGAATGAAGTGATATAAATGATCATATCCCATGTGCATCGAGTATGTCCTCTAAGTACAGGTTACATAATTAGAAGCCATGAAGCACGTGAGATTACCATTAGCAGAGGGGAGGTGTGTAGGTGGAACTAGATAATTTTGGGGGCTGTTGAGGGGTGGGACTTGCCAGCTGCTTCCTCATCGATGGGAGGGGGTGAAGTTGTTTTTCCTACTTTATATAAATGAGAGCTGTCCTGATGCTGCAACATCCGGTGTTGAGGGGAAGGCTGGTGACGGCAAAGGGACGGAGGATTTCAAAGTGAGAACACTTAAACACTATATATGAGATAAACTCCGTCTTAAGTGCAGCAATTTAATTGTAGTTCTTTCTTCTTTCCTACAATTAAATTGTTGCACTTAAGACGGAGTTTGTCTCATACTATATTGTGTGATTGTCACAGGATGCTTAAATATAATATTGTAACTTAAACACTATTCTTTTTTTATGAGTAGAATTCTTGTTAGAAAGTATAACTATTGCTAATTATGTAATAAAGGTTCGATCTTCTCATGGTTACTAATACAAGGATTTGTTTCTTTCGGATACATCGTTGCGTATTTAACAACGCTGCGCATATTACAGAGGTAATTTAGCGACAAATTTTTGAAGTAGGTTTGTGTAGGTTTCACCTGAGAACGGGGACAGAATTCAGCCTATGAAACGCCGTGTTTTGAAAAATAAATAGGGCGATTTTTTAGAAAATAGACCAGACGATAGATAATACCCAAAATCATAATACTTGTAGCAATGTACCATCGTCAAAAACTTTTAGATCAAATTTGTGGAAGAACTGTAATATTCGACGAACTTCTAAGTAAGCAAGAAGCGATCTGACCTACTTAAAAGCACTATCCAAGCATTTATATTGACAGCCTGAGTCAAATCACGAAAATATTGTGACGGATAATCCCATTGCTAGGCAACGACTCGGTAAACATATTCCCGAACAAGTTTACGCGCGCAACAGTAGGATGTGAGGAATTGGGGATATGAGTCTGGGAGCAGAGAAATTGAACTGAGTCTAGTCTTCGGAATTGGCAGCTGCGGAATTATGGCAAGAGAAGAATTAGGCTGGGAAGAGAAGACTTCATATGTGATTTGAAGTGACAATGAGACTGTTATAAATCCGTTTCAAGGATACGACTAGTGAAGACTGAGAACCATAGAACGTGTGTAACGTTGGACTGCAAGGCGTGTAGATCAGCGATAGCGCTGTATTACCTCTAGTCCTGAGTTGTGAATGTATAACGTGCAATAAATCCATTCATCCAATCCAAAACCCGTCTTATAAGTCACCCCTACACGTAGCAATACCATAAGAGTCTGTGTTCAAGCCCCGAATTTAATCGGACACTTCAGAAAAGCAAATAAGAAGAATTGTGGCTTACATAGTATTTCCGTCGGTACAAGGTCGAGGCCAGCCTCACGGCATGCAGGAATTGCGGGCGGGTGCTCTAACTTATCCTCATCTTACGTCACTCTGACCACCTGAATCTCAAAATTTATATAAACCACTCCAACAAAATTAGTTGTAGAATACACTCACTCAAGGAGCTGAGCCCTTCTTGAGAAGCCGCCAATTGTGCAGCTACTTAAAAACTTCCCAGCATTTTATGGAACCCAACTGTTCGTTACCGTGTTTACAAGAGCCCTCCACTGGTCCCTATCCTGAGCGAGATCAATCCAGTACATCCCATCCCATCCTGTCTCTCTAAGATCCATGTTAATATTATCCACCCACATACGTCTTGGCCTCCCTAGTGGTCTCTTTCCTCCTAACTTTCCCACCAGTATCCTATATGCATTCATCTTCTCCCCTTTCGTGCTACATGCTTACGCCTGTCTGATTCTCCTTGACTTGCTCATTCTAATTATACTTGGAGAAGAGTACAAGTTATGAAGATCTTTATTATGTAGTTTTCTCAAATCTTCCATCACTTCGTCTCTCTCCGATCCAAATATTCTCCTGAACACCGTGTTCTGGTGTAGAGTACAAAACAGTGAAATTTGTATGGACACAAAACATAAAGAATCTATTTATACAAATCGTATGATAAATTTCTAAACAGTACATATATAAGTATATTGAGAACTGCGAGCATTTTAACGCTGCTAAAATCATACGGTATATGTTAGACATACGAATTTGTTGTAGTTCGAATCCGTAGTAATGCAATTTACATACATAAGTACATCATTAAATTGTATAGCTATTGAAGCTAGTCTGACGGTATACATAGCTTTAAGTACATATGTATTATTTTCACAAAGACATTTAGAGTTAGTGTGTACATATGAGAGCATGCGGAAATCGGTTCGCAGGTGAGAGAGAACTACAGCGCGTAAATGTTTAGCGGCAGTGAAGCAACGTTACGAAACCATCGGCTGAGTCCCATTTATTTCCACGTGTAACAAAGACAACGCTCCTATTGGCAACTTAACATACTTTCGCCGGAGGGTGGGGGAAAACCTTCTTATCGTATTTATTATTACGACTTACAGTTACGTCACTGAACTCAAAACCAAGGAATCACCACCCAGAATTTGCTCGTTGAGGCCGACAAGAACCCTGTTATTTTCCTGGACTTCTTCGTCGAACGTCATCTCCTTTCCTCTTGCTTGGCAGAAGTCAGGATGCTGGTGATTTTAGATTTAGAGGCTTGTTAAGAGTGTGTGTACAATATTAAGCATAAAGAGCTCTGTTTTCTGGGATATAATGATGTGTAATTCGATGAAAATAAACCAATGCTTCGCATGAACATATCACCTCCGTCTTCAGATTCGAAGAATAATTTGAATAAGGAACCAACATGAAACAGGCAGGCTATGTATGCTTGGTACCTGCTTCCAGTAGGCTGAGTCTTGGCAGCGTGGAGGAAATGCCACTATCACAAGATTAATATACCGTATTTACGCATGTATAGGCCGCGTGCGTGTATAGGCCGCAGCACAATTTTCAAACAGAAATTATAGAAAAAATAATTTTCTTGGAATATTATTTCAGGAGTAGAACATCCTATATTACTAATTATGAATATAATTTTTTTAAATGAAGTGCGATTTCGAATATTTCGAATAAAAGCCGCACCCCAGTTTTCCTCTTGAATTTTTGGCAAAAAATGTGCGGCCTATACATGCGTAAGTACGGTATATTGATTTAGGTACTTAGAGATTCCCTTCTACTTCGATAGTTTCATAAAATATAGGATTTAAGTGAGTTTCGCTTAATTAACGAAACAGTTGATCAGTTAATGAAGTCCCGGCTAAAGACGGCTATACTGGTTGCAGAGGGCTCCCTGCCTCGATGTTTTTCTAGTTTCTTTGAGTCATATGCCGATTTTTTTCCCCCTTGGCACTACAGCCCCAGTGGGCCTAGGCCTACCTCCATGAACTTCTCCGTTCACTTCGGTTTTTCTAGATCTTACACATTCGGTAGGACTCCTTGGGCGGGTGATCAGCTCGTCGCGAGTCCTCTACCTGTACACAAACACAGAAAAACGCACACAAACATCCATGCTTTGAGTGGGATTCGAACCCACGATCCCGGTTTCCAAGCGAGCGAAGACAGTACATGCCTTAGACCGCTCGGCTACGGTGACCGGCACGGAGACTACTTTACCTTACTTTTACTTTTTCAACATGGATGTCGCGCGAACTTCTGAGGTAGATGTAACATTAGCGTCACTAAAATTAAGGTCCTGATATTCTGTGTAATAACGGGAATTCGGCAAGTAGATATACATAACCTTTGTCATTGTAATGTTTTTATAAACTACAGGCTTACACCACCTACATGGGCACGCGAAATCTATATTTAGCTTTCGGACTGTTCCTGCTGACCAATTAACTTTTGGAATTTGAAATTTTATATTGAGATATATCATAAAGATTCCTGCAAATTGTATGTGAGTTTTAATACCTACAAGCTTTGCGATTGCGAAAAATATTGATGTTATATCAGGAAAATTTAATGTCATCAGATATTATAATAGAAGTTTGCTAATTAACCAGTACCATCGAACAAGGTCCTTGATGAGAAGCTTAGAGCCATTAAGCTAACCTTTTTTTTACAAACTGTATAAAATTAGAGAGTTAATTTCTGAGTCCACAATTTCATGAACCCTGTTCTCAGTTATCCTCCTCACTCACTCATATAGAGCTGAGTCCTTCTCGAGTTCCTATTTACTTTAAATCCATTTTAATACTCTCCTCATATCCACCCTTCAGTCTCCAACATGGGCTCTTTTCACGCATTCTGACTAAAGTACCACATAACTGAATAATTCCGTGGCCTGCAGTCCGCAAGCGAACTATACCGATCGAGTGACCCCCGCTTCTCGGCGAAGTTAGTGCCAACTTTTGCGGATAGAGTGTGTCACGTGGTCGGTGCAACAGGTCCCCACAGCACTTAATCTCTGTTTTCTATACCGGAGAAGTGCCAGATACTTTTCGTATTCACGCTACATGCTCATCCAATCGTTCCTAATTTAATCGTCAATAATGTTCTGTAAGGAATAAAGCTATGGCCCCGTTTGATGTAAGTTTCTCCAGTCCTGCTAATTCTCCTCTTAGTTCCGAGTGTTCCCCTTAGCGCTCTGTTCTGAAGTACCCTCAATCCGTATGACGTCCTGAGTTCGAAATGCCAAGTTTCACCCCCGTACGAAACAACAGATAAATGTATTTATGCTGACCTTTACGCTTTTCGAAATAGGAAGTGCAAAGTCCTCGCTGAATAGCAGTAAGCGTGCTCAGAATTTAAACCACATCTGTAGGACTTGAGGCTTTCATAACGGTGATTATGAGGTGCACTGTCATCTGCCATATAACCACGTATATTTCGTTGAAAGTCAACAGATGTATCGGAGGAATATATGGTCTCCATCTTCAGGGCAGGAAAATAAGCCGAGTAAGATACCGTCGTGAAGGCAGGTGGCAAGAAGAGCTTTGCATTCTGCTGACCAGACATTGACATGATGGTGATTATTCTTCACTCCGCTTATTTCTATTATTCTATTGTTATATATATATATATATTCTATTATCTATTATTCCATACTGGAATCTAATATTACGTATATATGATCCCTTATGGCGATCATGGTAGCCAAGTGGTCTGAGGCTTGTACTGTCTTCGCTCGCTCAGAAGCTGGAATCGTGGGTTGGAATCCCACTCAGGGCATAGATGTTCAGTGTGTGTGTTTATGTGTGCGCGCTCGCATGTCTATGTTTGTGTACAGGTAGAGGCCTTGCGACGAGCTGATCACCCGCCCAAGGAGTCCTACCGAATGTCTAAGATCTAGTAAACCGAAGTGAAGCGGAGAGTTTCATGGAGTTAGGCCAAGGCAAAAATTGGGGCTGTAGCGTCAAAGAAAGAAATGGTTCTTTATTGTAATCATCGAAATGGATAATTATTAATTTCTTGTTCTTGCTGGTCTCCCTACATACAGTGAAGCAACATAAAATTTTGTCATAATTTTTTCTTTGCATGATATTTCAATTTGTGCAAGAAATGGGGCACGAATATTTCCTGCAGTGCAAGCGGTCCACGTCACAAGTTCCAGTGGCCCCGAAGTTGAGAGTTATTGCCAATAAATCCACATACGTTGCACACCAGCCACTCATAACTTCATAATACTCGTAAAAATGTAACAACACAAGAGCAGCTCTTTCCTATGATGTGGGTTATCCGACTTTAAAGAAAATATTGTTGTTCTTATGGCCGAAGCATTCCAAGGCGTGATAGAACAGTACGCATATTCCTATTGGCTGCTCAAGTATGTAGAATACAGAGAAATAGAAGAACACTTGACAATACGCAACACGTTATAAAGCAGGTCTCCATAATCTAACCGTTAGACTGATATGGTGGATGTGTTCGTGTGTGAAGAAAAGAAAATATGCACATAAATTACATGTAACATATATCGCAGAAACATAACCTCTTTCTTGAACTCCGATACCATTGAAATGCCTATGGCATGAGCAGTTTCACTCTACGTAAAATTAAACTTGTATTATTTACAGAATCATCATCTTCATCATTGGTAAAGTATTATCATTTTTTGATCCATAGCCTTCCTCACAAGATTCTGCCAGATTTTGTACCTTTTTCACGTCGTTGGATTTCGAAACAGGATTTTTTTTTCACAGAGCAAGGTCGTTAGCCTTGCGTACTACTTGTGTTCTCCAGTGACCCCCAGGCACCGGGTTCTCTTTTCGTAGGCTTCTGCGACACGCAGGACAAAGATGGAGGCACTCTAATCCCCTCCTCCGCATGGGGAATTGTTTACAGAATATTTACTTTTAATATAGATAAATGGATCTTAGAGAGATGTGATGGGATAGTATGGTTTGTATCGATCTGGCTCAGGATAGGGACTAGTAGAGGGCGCTTGTGAACACAGTAATGAACCTTCGAGTTCCATAAAATGCTGGGAAATTCTGGAGTAGCTGCAGATTTTGCGGCTCCTCAAGAAGGGCTCAGCTCCATAAGGAAGTAAGTAATGTAGATAAACACTTTTAACAGTTAGATTCCAAAGTTGGTGTATAACTCTCTGGATTATTCTTCTTTTTATCTCCCTGGGTTCTGAAGGGCACTAGACAACACGACGTTACTGAAGCTAAATCTGTGGGAGACACATGTTCTCTTTGGTCCTTTAGAAAGGGCTAACCTCAACCATTTTCTCCAGTGACTAAAGTTAGCCCTTTCTAACGGACACAGCAGAATATTATCACGTGTATTAGTGACTTGAAAACGGGATTTGGATTGGAGATCCATGTATTGGATATTCAATAGTCGTAAGTACAAGAAATTATGACACTCTCAATATTTATTTCATTATAACACGTCGTAACCACGAACAATTATAACACTCTAAATGTTATTGTAACTATATCACACAAAACAAAGTCTTCCAAGTCTGCTTGCTTGGTAACACGATGAATCTTGAGTCTGAAGCCTCTCGAATTACTTTATTGAACCCTAAGTCTGAGTCACACTTATTTCCTAGTCTGGAAAACTTCTCATGTTTTATTACCTTCAGCCGACCGCGTACAGAGCACCTAATTCAATGGTTCAGTTTCTTGTATCCGTTATAAATATTTGTTTATGTACGCGTTATCTCGGAAACATGTATGAGCCGTTGCCTAGCAAAGGATGCCTTGCTCCTATTCCACTATTGAGGCTTTCAGGCGTCATATCACAATATGCGTTTCCCATCCCTTCATCTGTTGACGAAAATAGATCAAATTTTCTAAACGTGTGCTCATTATAACACTGGACGATGGACAAAGCCCAAAAACTCAGTAATCCTGAATATTTAACCATGTTTGTTCTTTCTTTGCTTCTAAGCACTTGTTCACTTGAACGTTAAACAAATTCTTCATGAAATATTTTATAGCAACACTCATTTCACACCGCGACAGAACAGAAATAACAGTGGGAAAGAGGCTCTACTGGACTTAACTGTGACAAGTTTTGGGGGGACGATAATAATCTAAAAGAGGGAATATATCATTACTGATGCGAAGCTCATAACTTTCTTCCAATCTAATAAATTGATTTTTCTCTCATCTTTTAATGTAGAAGATAGACAACTGCATTACAGCCCAGATTAAGAAAAGAGAAAAGGGAATTGAGGCTTCATACGGGTGGGACCAAGGGAAGAAACATCTAAAACTCTGGAACACTGGTTCTGCAACAACAGCTGGAATCACAACAGATATCTGCAAGTTATTCACAGGCTCATTCATGGATTATTTCATGGTGATTCGTTAGCTACGTGATACATTTAACACACAGGCGAGTGCTGGCGTGGAAGAATTAAAGGTAGAAAAGGTAAAGTTGCCCCTGTGTTTAGCTAATTATACACTACGCCATGAAGACGTATGGGGAAGTGGATGTATAGATCCACTTTTTCTTGACCTGAGCACTGGCTCAGCTTTACGCCCCGGCCATTTTACCCCCTTGGAAAGAGCTCTTGTTATCCTTTGGATAGGAAGCTATGTGGGCTGCAGACCCGGCCTGGAAGACTAGGAGAAAAGAAAATTCTTGACCCTATTAGGACTTGAACTCCGGCCACTCGGACGTCCAGCCCGTAGCAAGTCGGTACACCGACTGCGCTATCCCGACTCCTCATATGGAAGAGTTAGTGGTTCCAACTCCGACTGAATTATCTGGAACATGACACAAAAGTTTTTCTGATAAAATCTGATTTAAGAATTGGAGGAAA
>NW_019744113.1:241082-256221 GCF_002891405.2 Cryptotermes secundus
ACACTCATCAGCCTTCCCTCGAGTATTCTAATTTATATTTGGCTAAGATTACTAGTAATAAAGCTCCTCATTATGCAGTATTATCCAGTCTCTTATTACTTCATCCCTTTTGGGTCCAAACACTCTCAGTTTACGCTCTTCTCCCAAGGTTATAGTCCATTTTTTACAACCATATAAAACTACAGGCAAAATTACACTTTTGGTGTGATTATAAATCATAAATCTTTTCCAGTAGACCAACACGTGGTGTTATGACGTTATATGTACGCATCTTGGCTCTGGTTTGTCAGCTGATCTGTCTTGTGTGACGTCACGGAAGCAGCTTCTCGTTACACAAATATCAGGTCGTGTTTTCATTTTCACCAACCGGAAGCAGGTAAAATGTTGTACTGACTAGCACTTCCGGTGTGTGCATCATAGCTGCTCCAGCGTGATAAAGATGAACTTGACAATTATAACCACAGGAAATTATGGAGGCCTATTTCAGAAAGCAGGGGAGCCGGAAGAGCGTAGTCAGTATAGCGACTGGCTACGGGCTGGACGACGGAGGGTTTGGAGTTCGAGTACCGGTAGGGTCAAGAATTTTCTGTTCTCCACATCGTCCAGACCGACTCTGGGGCCCACCCAGCCTCCTATCCAATGGATACTGGGGGCTCTTTCTCCAGAGATAAAGCGATTGGGGTGTGAAGCTGACCACTCACCTCCAACTAGTGTCGAGGTCAAGAAAATATGGATCTATACATCTATTCCCCCCCTACACCTTCATGGCATAGTGCTTAATTAAGTACAGGGACAACTTTACTAGATTATATCAGAATGCGGATGTAGCCACCGCTCAGGACCGCTCTACCGTTTTCATGACGTAATAGCAAGAACCCTCTCACCCCCTTTTATGTCATTTCATTATTAATACAAAATTGTATAATTATATCATGTACGTTTTAACAGGTGTGTTCGGCAGAAGGAATTAGCAGGAAGTTCTGCTTTCCCTGATACGGCACGGATCGCGTACAAAACGAGTACAATAATTCTTCTACTGTTGCGTATGTATTCATTGCTGCGGTAACGGTTTTATCGAGCTGTTGCCTAGTAACTTTAGGGAGTACACATACAGACAAAGAGATTGATGGGAGGGATTTATGAAGTACGCCGTTGAGATTAACTCAGGTG
This sequence comes from Cryptotermes secundus, assembly GCF_002891405.2. Lineage (NCBI taxonomy): Eukaryota > Metazoa > Arthropoda > Insecta > Blattodea > Kalotermitidae > Cryptotermes > Cryptotermes secundus. Next base: position 242,253 of record NW_019744113.1, read on the forward strand.
CCAAAAAGTTGATGGAACTATTTATAATAGACATCTCCGAACACATCAGCCATTGTGTATATAATATGTCTGTATAAGTATTACATGTATTACGATTGCAACTACAAACTTCCAAGTACCATCGCATATACAATTTTTAACTATATCTTTGACTATGTAAGTGATCAATTAAGATTTTAACTTTTATTCTAACTTATATTTGTATTCACTCGTATCATTTCATACCATTGTATATACTTGGAAATTTAGCACTGTGACTTATATTTAACATGCAATTCAATAACGAAAGGTTTAATGTATTTGCCTGATGATGGCCTTATAGAACATGTAGCAAAGGTATTTTCTAGAGCTGCTTACAAGTGTTATTGATGTTGTGTCGTGATGGTCTTCAGTGGAAAATAAATTTTATGAAGTCGATGTCTCCACCAAAGTCGCCTCTTCTTCAGGGATAAATTCTGTAGTTGAATATAATATAATATAATATTTCTCATTTAGACCTAAGCTAAGCTGTTGTTAAATCCCTTGATCCTATCTGGCCTCACTCGCTCTCTTTTCATTTAAACACCCTGGCCATTCACATGGGGAATCCGTAGCGCTGACCACGTGACACCCTCTATCCACAAAAGTTAGGGGCGGTCGCTCGGTCGGTATAGTTCGCTTGCGGACTACAGGCCACAGAGTTTTTTTTTTTTTGCCATTTACATGCTCTTTAAGAATGCAGATTTGGAGGAGTAGCAACTGAATACTGTCGAGTTATAAATTTTGCTGTAAACGACCAAAAACCTTTTGACACGCGGTATGAAGTACTTTTATGAAATACATAGTAAAAAAGCGACAGAATGAATTAACGTAAAGCTAATTCTAGTTTTGCAGAACGGAAATGTCAGTCGCTGGGGGGGGGGGACTTCGGCAGCGCTAACGAACTTGACCCAAATGGATTGACGAGTAATAATAATCTGAAACTCTCAGCAGAGATTGGAAGAATGCAAAAAAAAAAAGAAGAAGAAGCACGTGACGGTGAAGACTTCTAGTCCATCCTTTCGGAAACACCGCCAATTATTTAAAATCTTTATATTACACGCTATTGTGACGCGCCTTCTCATATTCGCAACCTTTCTTGTGAACAGTGTTTTCATAACTTCTAATATTGGAGGAATGCAAAGTGTGGATTTATGAAACTCATCTAAATAAGCATTTTTCTTGAAAGTAACAAAAGATGACAGTAGAGAAAGAGACTATGATTTGCAGATCTAAGGGAGAAATTGTATTACCTGCAAAAGCGTTATAGTTGCATTGTGTTACAATAAATTCACGCAGCATCTTCACGATTTTATTTCATAGAGAAGTAAACCTAACGATCAGATATATAAGAAAATAACAATTGCCTACCTTGCCCCGCATATCGGAGATGCCCTGCTATCCCTATGCACATCCACATATACAGTGCACCCCGAAAGTTAATTCAGATTTAAACCTGCCAGTCAATTTTCATAACGGCATCACAGCTTTTGTGAGTTGTGCACTGAACAAGGAGGATCTCATTTTTTGTAAATTGAATAAGTAATAAAGAAATTTCTAACATATATTTTAGTGTACGTATTACTAAAAAGCTAACTGATTTTTGGGTCATTTTCTATATGTACTTATATTAATATAAGTATTACGTATTTGATTTACGTGCATACATACTAAATTTTCTCATCATCTGCCAGGGCTGAGCTTATTACCCCATTCCGTCCCCAAACATTAAGCCATTTTCTTCTTGGCCTGCCAATTTTCTTTTCCTTCCGCTTATTTGTTTATCCAACTACGTTATTCATGGTTATGACCTTATTTTGTCGTCCTTGTCTCGTAACTTCCTTCGTAGAGAAAAATAAAACGCAAGTGTTCTGCTTCCAGTGGTGTATTCTGAAACCTGTCCCCCCTCTGGGTGCCAGAATACGGAACCAGCCAATAGAACATTCATGATGGCCAAGTTTCATTGTGTGCAGGCTGTCTAAACACAGGGGAATGACAATACACCTGTGTTGCAGACGTCACTCACCTGTGTCAACAGCCTGGCGTTCGCTTTTCTTTTGTCGACCCAATTCCACGATAGGATGGAAGGCGGTGTAATATAATACGTTTAGATTCAGAATTGTTACAGATCCCAAGCGTTGTACTCGTAAATTCATGGGCACAGAACTATCCTGGAAATAAGGCAATTTATTTGATAATGACGCTACACTATTCCTACAAGGCTTTGGATATACGTATTCTTAATACATCTGGGTGTCTTTGCTTGAGTGGGTTTGTCTCCTATTTCAGCTCTCCACTGTTTCTCTACGTGGTTGGAACTATCTGTTGATTGCACGAATCTATTTCCAGATGTTATCTTCCTTGTGTTTTATTCCCCAGAACTGCAAAGCGAAAATAAAAAAGAATAAGAACGCCGATGCGTATATGTTTATATGACTAACAGGACGTCTCTTTGTGAGTCCATTTGTTTGTTTCCATTTCGTTTTTGATTGCTCTAAAGAATTATGCCACTCATTTCGTAATGTTTCTGTAAAAAGGGGGGAATATTTTTAGTTTCTTTCCGAATTCACCAAAGAAATTAAGCGACTTTCAAATATTCTATCTCGAAAGATAACATAAATCCGAATGACATACTAACCATCCTGGACGAGTCGGACCCTTCGATTATTTAGAGCGTAGCGCGATCTATGATCGAGAGAGAAAACCAATATAAAATTACGTAGGTTTCTAAAATACTGTGAATATATTTTCACATGTATCCTGGTATCGCGACAGTAGGTAATGGGTTCCGGATTTGATAACTCGATTTACTGGATAATTTCGCACGTCGTAACTACAATTTGTTATTAAACTTTCAAGATTGCTGTATCTATGACCCACAAACAATTATAACACCCTCAAGGTTAACACATCAACCGCTGAACTGCCTTGAACGACGTCTTCCTGAAGAAACCCTTCGAACAATTCTAAGTCACATTGCGATTAACGGTTAGTCAGTCAGTCCTGGTGTCGAGCCCAGTCCCATGTGGGGCTTATGATCAGATATTTATTACTGTTTTAGAGTTACGATTTTGTTTTTGTGAGGTGTCCTCTCTGACGAGAGGACGGGTCTGTCTTTTGCATAAGTTGCTGGCCCTTGCCAGCGCAGTCTTTCTCGGGTCCGAGTCTTTTGGGACTCGCGACCATATTTTACTGTCTCAGATTGAGACTTCCCTTTTCGTCGCCTCCTACGACTGGCAGGGTCACGGTGGAACCAATTCAAAGTCCAAGTCACATTGCGACTGACGGTCCGTCAGTCTGTTTATCTTGGTGTCGAGCCCCGGCTGGGGCTCATGAAGGCAAAACAGCGAAGAAAAGGCGGAGGTAACACGAGGAAGATGAACACCTTAGGAAACGAAAGTGGATGCACCGTTAGGCTGTTCGGGACAAACAGCTTTTAGAACGGTCTTCACTGCTTCTTATATAGGCTCGGCACAGACCACATAGAAAACACGGCCTCTATTGTTGACGAAACTTGTTTACTACTCGTTACCTAACAATGGAAAGCCCTTTTCCTATTGTTGACCAAGAATTTTTCTTCGCGGGAACGTGTTCACGTAGCTGTTCCCTAGCGACGGATAACTTGTTAGAATACGAGTATAAACAAACAAAACATTGCTGGTATTCTACAGAGTAATGCTTTCGCCTTTGTTTCTATGGATCCAGTGCCGTCGGGAGGAAGTCGTCTCTGTCTTCAACCGGAAATCGTAAACCTTATTAATTAATTTGGGGGTTTCCGTGGTATTGTTAATATACCGTCCTTGAATAGATACTGTATCTGCTAATGAGACTTACCTGAATTCCTGAAATACCCAGCCGGAACATCTGCAGCCTCCTCCGCTGAGGTTATCTTCGTTTTCTTGGGTAATTCTTGACGAATTCTGTGATAGTACTGTCAAATAGTAGACTGCAGCCGCCTGTTCACGATGGTTTCTCGACTGCGGATTTTTATACCCTGAAGATGGAGGTCATACGTTCCTTCGAAACGTCGATTTACATAATAACTATTATTATTATGCAGAAAATGGTGGCCAAGGAGGTGCAATTTGTGTCTACAAAGTTACTTAAAATAAAGGATATTGGATATAAAAATGCAGCAAATAATATCCGATATGGCAGCATTAAAATTTAATCACGATATTACAGATATAAAATACAGGATCTTGAAATAAAAATCAATAACAAAATTTTAATCTTTTAATGCAGAATATTGTACTTCATATTGCAGGACACAAAAATATAAAGACGAAGTGTTACGTAATGGTGTCTAATATGATGGAATTTACATCTATTCACAAGTTTGAATGATGTATCAGATGTCGGATGTTGAAGCTAGTCGTACATTGAATCACTGTCAAGACACTGGTGTTTAAATATATAAATACTTCATAATTTGTAGCACTGTCGTAAGTGTCGTTCTGTGATTCTGTTGGTAACTGCCAGGAGCAGTGATTTCATTCGTCGGTGACTGTCACTGTAATCCAGTCAAGGCTGTTTTCTTTGTAGTAACATTTGTCGTGCCAACAGCAGCAATTCCCTTGGTCACCATTTGTCATCAGACACTCGCGACAGAGCTCTGCAGAAAAGGATTTGGGTTCAGGTCTGTCTAGGCCAAGTTCACTTGCTGAGAGGGGAAGGGAAGGGGAATTTACGTTCATGACTTAAGTATACCTGACGAATTGACTGTGGATTGAGTTCTGTGATGTTTGATAAAGCGATTGACTTGTCTCTTCTGTCGATGTCTATGTATGTTAATGGCTAGTTTAGTGTATTTTCGAGTAATGATCATTATAAGGTATTTTCTGGAATCATTTACGAACTTCTTTATCACAAAGTCATGTTGACTGTTTTGGCTTCGTACACTGAGGCGTTTCTTGACCACCAGTTCTTCGGGTTTGTTACTATTGTATTTCTTGGACACAGTGATAAATATACAGAAGAGGCAGTAAACACAAAATTCCTTGGCTTACAAATTTATAATCTTTTAAAGTGGAAAAACTGTATCGATCAGTTGATTCTAAATCTAAGTGGAGCATGTTATGCAGTTAGGTTTATGTTGCATATTAACAACATTGACACTCTCAAGTAAATTATTTTGCTTACTTTCACTCTTTTATAAAGTATGGAATGATTTTGCGGGGTAATACATCTGACAGGAAAAATGTATTTACATTGAAAGTAAAATCGTTACACTCATGACGGGTATCAAATCCTGTAATTCTTATGAAGATCTGATTAAGAGACTGGAGACCTTAACTGTTCCATGTGAATATACTTTAAAAATGGCTAAGAACACTTTCAGACAAGTACATATGTTCCCTGGGTTAACACAAGACATGAACACTATTTGGTTAAACCAAATGTTAATCTCTCATGCTTTCAGAAAAGTACATATTATGCTGGAATCAAAATTTCCAGTAATCTGCCAGCTGATCTAAGAAATCTTATTATGAAAAGGCACAATTTAAAATATCACTAAAAGGATACTTAAAAACAAATATTCATTATACTCTGCTGGCGAATACTTATTGTCTAAAAAGCGACTCGTCCATTTAAAGGTTGTGTAAATAGCGTAAGTTGACAGCATTGATATATATGCGTATATGTGTGCATGTATTTTTGTATAGTTTCGTGTGTAATCACTGTATTTTCTTAGGTTTTATTGTGTGAAAACTACAGTTGTGCTGTACGTATGTATATGACATATTCAATATCCTGCAGTAATTTTAAATCACTTTGGATGCAAGGAATGCAATGTAACAAATACCGTACAGATTAAAGGTGGTTCCCCTTCGACAAAACCTTTCTATATATATTTAGTGCTGATGTTACTTTTGTTCTCAACTACATCTTCTTCATTGTCATTTTGAGATTTCCAGAAACGGTGTCTTTTATCGGGAATTACTGGCCTCTGTTTGTGACTGGCCAGTGATTACATTAGGGTTTCATCTTGCGTGTCAATTTACTTGTATTTCTAAGTCTTTTTTGGCTAATAAACTTGCGCATTGTTCATATATATTAGATTCCTATCTCAGAATGGCCTCTGGAGCGTCAAGTCTTGCTCTTGTCCCCTTCATTTCTGGCACCTGTCTTAATGTCATAGAGTTCAGAAAATGCTCTAGCCCTTCATGAATTGTTGTAGAAGTCTGAGTAATTTCGTTTCTGTTCCATTTCCAAGCCTAGACCAAATATATTCGACGGCTTCTCTCAAAGTATTAATCTCCCTATCAGTTGCATTACTCAACGTGGGATCGTGTATTAATCCACGGATAAGTTCCAAAACTTTTGTTTCATTTGCGTTGAGTGAAGCGCGGTTTACTGGATATGTCGACACGCCATTCTGTGTCAGTGTAGATGTAACCGTAGAGCCGTTAGATGTTCTGTTATTACCATCCACTTGAACTGCATCGTGCTCCGACAGCATTAGCTCATGCAGTACTTGCGTCGTCAACAATTCCTCTGGGAAGAAAGTTGAATTTATTATACCGTTATTGATTTTGAAAATTTCCCCGAATGTCGAATTCTGCAGTGACTGGGTATGTTCTGTGGTTTGTGGAAATATATTAGTTTCTCTGTCCGTATCAGAATGGTTCTTATTTTCTACTATAGAATGCAAATTTCCTTTTCCATGTGCTGTTTCTTTACTTCTGTTAAAATTTTCAACACTGTTATCTTCAAAGTTATTCTCAGAAATGTCTTCTTTGCCAGTAGAATCTTTGGCTTCTGCCGATGATGATGTTGTGGAAAGTATAACTGACTGATCCGAAAAATCTTCAGGCCGGATGGTTATTGAATTAAGAGACACTAGATTATTATTCTGTGTTGTGGGGCGATCTGTTATACCTGTTGACGCACTTTTGGTTATCACTGAGCTAAATCTGTTGCTAAATTCTGTCGCCATTTCCGTGTCTTCATTTAAATCAGAAGTTGATAATGCACCTCGAGTGTTGAACAACGAACTGTTTTGCGTTGAACCTGCGGAGTACGAATATCTCGATGAATTTCCATCTTTTGGAGGTGATGTGTTCACGATATAAACTGTGTTCGTCTGATTCAGAAGAACGTTATTATTAATATAAGTACTTGCAGTGTTTGTGGATTTTATTCCCGATGAAATGGTAATGGTGGAATTTTGTGTGGATTCCCACGACCCTTTAAAAATGTTAAATACTGAAGAGCTGCTGTTCACGTGTTTTGTTGATTCTACCAAGTGATCAGGAATATAACTGTGTTTTGAATCGTGTTCAGTAGTCGTAGATATTTCTATAGAATTTCTATCGAATTCTTCACGAACTTCTAACCCGCCAATGACATTTTTATCTATATAATCAACTGAAAAATCAGTTCCAGTTAATATTTGCTCTGTAGTTTCCAGTAGACTTTGTCTCGACAATTGAAATTCAATGTCTATACTTTTGTCTATCGATGACTGGTTACTGATATTCACAGACTCTCCCTCTGTGATGTTACTGTACACATGTATGGATGTTTGTGTAAGGTTCTGGCTACTCTCAGATTCTCTTAGTATTGAATCGTCACCATCGAGAACTTTGATTTTTTCTGACGGATTTTCAGCAGTTTCCATTTTATTTTGTTTCTCATCATTAAGAAAGACATGTGAAGATTTCTCGAACAAATCGCCAGTATATTTCAACTGAACTTTCCTTTGAACATCACGTGAGGTAACTGTGGAGATTGTAGAAGTACAATTATCCGCCTGATTTTTGGTTTGTATTGTATTATCTGTAAGAATATACGTGGTTTTCGACAAATTTGTAGTTTGAAGAGCCTGTGTTTCCTTCAAAGCTTCTGGTAATCCTATTGTCGGGCTATCTACTGATTCATTACTGATTTTGAATTCAGTTCCATTATTTATATTTAAGCTGTCACTGTCTGCTGTAAATATTATTCTCGAGATACTGTAATAATTTTTGCTATCGACAGACCAATCGGTGCTTGACTGCAGTGATTCCAGTTGAATTACATTTGTGCGGTCAGTCAGGGTGGAAGACGAGGTTTGCAGTATATTTCTGTCGAGTTCGTACTGTGTGTCTTCTGTGTTATTAGACATGCTCTCAGTGGTTGATTGTAACAATTCCTTGTTACTTTCAAATTTCATTTCTGTAATCTGATCATTAGACACAGTATCAGTTTCCTCAATTGAATTGCTGGTAGTTTCATGGTGAACGCTTGTAGATTTAATAGATGTCATTTTTAATTTATTGTTGGTACCTCTAAGTTGAGTTCCTTCCACGTGATCAGTCAAATCATGATTCAAAATTTGCAATAGATTCCCATGATTGTGAAACTTTGTGTTTGCTAAGCTGGAAATCAAGTTATCAGTAGCTGTCTGTAGTAGATTCTTGGCGCTTGTGAATTCAGCTTCTGTTGTTCTGTCATTCAATCTGTCAGGGGCATTAAGCAACAGATTTTTCAGAGCTTCATATTGAGGCTTCGATGTGCCACCGCTCAGCTCGTCACTATTCATTTTCAATAGATTCTTGGAAGCCGTAAACATAGGCTTTGTTGTTCTGTCGTCCAGTCCGTGAGATGTCGTTACCTTCAGATTCGCGGTATTTACAAATATTCCGTTTGTTGTTCTGTCATCCAGACCATAAGCTGATTGCAGTATATTCCTGGCAGTTATATTTTCGGGCATTATTGTCGTGCCATTCATTTCGTTAGTAGTTGTTCCCAATAGAGTCTTGGTGCTCGTAAATAGAGGAGCTGCTTTTCTCTCATCCGGTACATCAGTGTTTGTAGGTAACGGATTCCTGGCGGTTGTAACAGTTATAATAGGAATCTTGTTATGGTAAAAGTTTGTAGTTTTATAAGGAAACTCGTTTTGGTAAGTGGTTGTAATTTTACGAGAAGTCTCGTTGTAAATAGTTGTGGTTTCATCCGTAATCTCATTAATGTAAGCCTTATCGTTATGGTCGCTTGTTGCAGTCTTATCTTGAATATCATTAGAGTAAATATTTGTAATTTCGTTCGGGATCTTGTTACGGTAAGTAGTTCTTTTATGGTGAACCTCGTTGCGGTAAGTAACTGTGGTATATCCTTCAATCTCGTTATGGTTAGAAGTTGTAGTCTCTTCCGGAATCTGTGCGCGGTAAGCAGTTGCTTCCTGTTGAATCTCGTTGTGGTAAGAAGTTGTAGCCTCTTCCGGAATCTGTGCGCGGTAAGCAGTTGTTTCCTGTTGAATCTCGTTGTGGGAAGAAGTTGTAGCCTCTTCTGGAATCTGTGCGCGGTAAGCAATTGTTTCCTGTTGAATCTCGTTGTGGTAAGAAGTTGTCGTCTCTTCCGGAATTTGTGCGCGGTAAGCAGTTGTTTCCTGTTGAATCTCGTTGTGGTAAGAAGTTGTCGTCTCTTCCGGAATTTGTGCGCGGTAAGCAGTTGTTTCCTGTTGAATCTCGTTGTGGTAAGAAGTTGTGGTCTCTTCCGGAATCTGTGCGCGGTAAGCAGTTGTTTCCTGCTGAATCTCGTTATGATGAGTAATTGTAGTTTCTTCTAGAATATCATTGTGATAAGCAGCTGCAGTTTCATTCTGAATCTCGCTGAGGTAAGTGGGTGTAGTTTCAACAGGATTCTCATGATTGTGTTCCGTTGTAATTGTGAGTAAGTTGTCACTTGTTTGTAGTTTTGTCTCATGTAAATTTGTACAGTTCTTATTGCTTAAAGTTCTTTCGTCATTCGCCCCGTTCCTTACGGCTTCTGCTGCAGAAGTCTCTTGTCCAATCGTAACTGAATCACTTGAGTGAACTGCCTGTTCTTCAGTATTCAGAGGTATATTATTTCCACTACCAAATATTGGTGTCTGTATTTTGTACGACCAATGATAATTCCTTATACAAAAATCATAATCTACTGACCCCAATAAAGCCCTGACGATTGATTTGTCTATATCTACAGGCAGATGAACCAATCCAGTTTTCCAGGTGTGTGGTTCTGTAGGAATAATCAGTACAGTGTTGCGTTTTAAAATATTTGCAACCATTATTGCCTGACTAATTGAAGGAAACATCACAGAATGTAACACACACTGACGGACGGCTTCTGTAGAAGGCCAGTCGCTTTCACTTATCCTGAATCCCATATTTTCCAGATACAAATCGAAGCTTTCTTTTGTCACCACATGATTCATAATAGATACACGAAGATTTGGAGGTAAAGGCAATTGCAAATGTATACATGGAACAGTAAATGTTTCGTACCATTTTTCTGGAATATTACTCAAATAGCTGCACTTGTTGTATATTGAGTATAGGTTATTCAAGAAAAATCTTTGGAAAATCATATCAAGTGGAGTAACTCTTGTGTAAAATGCATAGCTATTTTTGTCAATTGACGAAATACGAGAATGACTAAAATTTTGATGAATATCTGGGGTCGGAGTGTTAGCAGTGTTATAATGTGACTGATTTAAAGTTTCATGAAACCTCGGAAAGAACTGTAGGGACTGTGGAATCTTCTGATGACGAGAATATCTGCCAGGTACAGGGAGATTAAACAGCGGGTTTCCTAATTTAGTGGATTGAGATATTGTGTCTTCTGGCTGCTTCAGTTTTGTAGTTGGTCCATGCTCTGTAAATTAAAAAAATTAAGAAAAACAAATATTTTAAGAGAAATAAAAATCTACTCATTTCTTGTTTTACGAACCATTAATTGACACATTTTATTTAATACATTTTAAACATTATTTAACCAATCCCCTTTTGATATGTAACACATGTGATGTAGGCTTTTAACCGTACATAAATAAACAAGCTCCGGTCGCTTTGGGCAGGGACAGTGTAGCCGGTATAGCGACTGGCTACGGGCTGGACGACTCAGGGGTCGGAGTTCCGAGTCCCGGTAGGGTCAAGAATTTTCTCTTATTCACGTAGTCCAGACTGACTCTGGGGCTCACCCAGCGTCCTATCTAATGTGTACCGGGGGCTCTTTCCTCGGGGATAAAGCGGCCGGGAAGTGAAGCTGACCACTCACCTCCAACTAGTGCCGAGATAAAGGAAATATGGATGTATACATCCACTTCCCAATACGCCTTCATGGCATAGTGCTTAATTAGTTAGATCTAAAAATCTGAGGGACGCGTCGATGGAAGTGGCCCACTCAAGCCAGTGAAGTGTACAAGCCGTAACTAATTGTACACAAGACAGCAAATTGACTGAAAGATTGTAGTATCTGATTGTCAATAAAGGAGATGATTAAAAAGAAATTAGTTAAGCACAAGGATAACTTTACCTTACGGGTAGCTTTAATTCCAGGGAAAGTGGCCCTAGTACCGTTTGGATTAGAAGGCTGGATGTGGCCCAGAAGCAGTCAAATCTTAGGATTAAAAGTAAGTCTATGTTCTGCCTAGAATTTAGCCCCGGCAGTTCAGCCCGTACTAGACATGTTCTTATCGAGAAGTGTAGTTAATTTTAGGAGCAAAGAAAACACACGAAGCTGTGCTTACATTCTCTGTTTTACCCACTCCTCGCAGAGTCACTGAGAGGGAAGAGGCTGAAGAAGGAACGAAAGACAGATTGTAAGCAATAGTTGATGGGAGTGGAGGAAGGCACGCAGAGGGGAGGTAGCTGCTAGGAAAACTGTTCATTATTTCCCTGACTCGACTTCGGAGCTTGAAATAAATGGTTAATGTTTTTGGTTCAAGGTGTACACGCTCCCTCTGCAGATGGCATTCAGACTCACCGTGACGTCACCCACACAAGATATGCTGCCTTCACTATACATTATACTAAATTTAATTTTCTCCGGCCTGACGTTTCTGCATCATAAATACTACAAGTTTATGGAGTTACCAGAATAATATTTTGGATCTTGCACATCCCAATTTATAACTGAAACACGTTTTTATCCTGAACAACAATCTGGCCAATAAAATCGTCACGAATATCCCCTCAACTGCGATATGTCTACTTTAGATCTGATTTATTTCTGTGGTACATATCCAAGTTTGGAGTAGGGTGACTCTATTATTTATACGGGTCTGTTGTTTGAAAGCTGTCGTGTTAATTCGACATTCTATTGTTTTTGTTTGTCTGCGGTGTTGTAAGACGTAACAAATTGGACGATCAATTGAATCAGTAAAAGGTAAAGGTAAAGGTGTCCCTGTAACAGGACGTGGAGGCCCATAGGGTTGTGAGGCGTCGAGGCTCCCACATTTTCTTTAGACAATCGGCTTACAGATGGCATTGAGGTTGTCAGCCTTAAGCGCCGGCCGCCCTTTACCCCGAGGAAATTCTTGGTACTCATTTCTGTTAGAGGCAGAGTAGACCCCAGGGCCATAGTGCGGCTAGAAGAATTAGGTCAGTTGCAGAGATCCACCTCATCGGGATTCGTTCCCATGACCTTCCAGCTTGTAGCATAATGTCTCAACCAACTACGCTACCGCGAACCCCACGATCAGTTTAAAAAGTTAGCTTAAAAAAGGAAATAACCCAATTATAAGGAACCAAACGATAATATTGCAAAAAGTAGAAGCAGTAAATAACAGACTGTCGGAAGACAAAGATTTATTTGTGAAAATGTATAACTAATTCAGAAATTCATTTATGTAACGTGAGGCCGGGCAGACAAAAAGTTTCAAAACACCTACATGAAGAGAAAGTGCAAAATTGCAAGACGGAACAAATGGAATCTTTTTTTTTTCGTAATTCTACAGACAGCAGCAGCTCCGAAAAAAAGCAGAAAACTAAGCGAGCATGTATCAGGTAATTACAATGAAGACACAATAATAACGCCTATAGAATGAAAAAAAAGTTTCAGAAAAAGCAAAAATAACAAAGCGCTTGGGACAAATAAATACAAATTCAGAACTTTATAGATATTATTATTACTATTATTATTATATTACTAATTTTTATAGCTAGTGGGGTGGGACTAAGTCCCTTGTACTGCGGCCACTTTTGTCCTATTGTACTAGCCCCAGATGATAGGTGAGGGTGATTGTGGAGCAAATGGTGGAATGAAGATTGGCAGGGGAAACCGAAGTACTCGGAGTAAACCTGCCCCAGCGCCACTTTGTCCACCACAAATCCCACTTGGGACCAGACCCGAGATCGAACCCGGGCCGCCGTGGTGGGAGACCAGCGACTAACAGCTCGAGCTATGGCGTGGCCACAACTTTATAGATATGGAAGAAGATAATTTAAATTAATACTTTTAGAACTTTTAAATGAAGTACACAGCGCCTGAAAGATCTCAGAAAAGGGGAGAATCCTGACGTTGATCTCTATCTTCAAAATAGGAGAGAAAGAATGGCCAGATATTTATACAGGAATAAGCTTGCTGAATGTATGCCATAATCGGGCTGCATATTAACAGAATTGAATAAGATATTAGAAAAACATTCTCAATAGTTTACACTGGAAACTCAAAACAGTTCTACCCTCATTGAAGATTTGGGTCTCGTATGTTTAATTTTATAAGGAGAGCACATTGGTGATTAAACGATGATGATATGATAATATTCAATCTAATAATAACAATAAATTTTTATAAGTATTATAATTAAGGACCGAGCAATTTGGCTGACGCGGTAATGTGTCTGATTTAAATTCGCGAGAGGCTCCGTTTCAAATCTCGGTCGGGACCGAGACTATCACAGTTTCCCTCCGTCCCTTCAGGAAAATACCGCAGTAATATTTCAAATTACTCGTAGGTCACGGCCAATTCCTTCCACTGCCTTTCTAACTAACTATTCATTGCTCACCTTACCATTCCGCGTTGTGCAGTCCGAGATTGACAGCGCTGTTGAATGGGATATAATAACAAAACAATTTAATTAGCACTTATTATTATTATTATTATTATTATTATTATTAGCAGTAGTAGTAGTAGTAGTAGTAGTAGTAGTAGTAGTAGTAGTAGTAGTGGCGGTCACGGTAGCCGAGCGGTCTAAGGCATG
>NW_019744113.1:256515-264293 GCF_002891405.2 Cryptotermes secundus
TGCTTTCGTCTATTGGAAACTGGACGTAGAAACAATTTTACCTTTATTATTATTATTATTATTATTATTATTATTATTATTATTATTATTATTATTATTGCCTGTAATTTGTCTTTTACTTTATAATGTGTTTGTCTATAATGTAATTACTTATATCTACACTGTGCTGTGTGTAATTGGCCTTGCGGCTGTTGACTCGACACATGAATAATAAAGAATTGAATTGAATCATTATTATTATTAATTATTTTTGTGTATTTCTCTGTTCGTGCTAGCTTTGTAATTGGCCTCTGTGCTGTTAAGTTAGCATGTAAATAAATAAGAATTGAATTGAATTATACATGCTTTAATTTCAGAAAAATTGTGTTGGCTGTACGCATGAAGCAAAGTAGATGGCTCTTAATATTTTTCAATGACCGATAAGGTCATTGGATTTTTTTCAATTGACCTAATCCTTCCGGCCGCAATATGGCCCTGGGGTCGAGTCAGCCTCTAACAGAAATAAGTACCAGGAATTAATTAAATAATTTTCCTTTGGAGTAAAGCGCGGCCGGCGCGTAAGGCTGACAAACTTACCGCCATCTGTGAGCCGATTGTCTAGATAATGTGAGACCCTCAACGTCTCGCAACCCTATGGGCCTTCATGGCCTGTTAGAGGGATAGCTTTACTTTACTTACTTACTTTCTTCCTTCCTTCTTTTATGTTCCAGCACTATAATCATGCGAAATATTGATCAATATTTTTCCTTAACGAGACTCTTAAATACATTTTTTTTTACAATAAAGTTTCAGACTATATAAATTCTAAAATAGCAGAGATAGCGCTGTCTGTATAGCGACTAGCTACGGGCTGGAAGACCGAGGGGCGGATTTGGAAACCCGGTAGTGTCAATAATTTTCTCTTCTCCACGACGTCCAGACCGGCTCTGGGGCACACTCAGCCTCCTATCAAATTGGTACCGGAGTCTCTTTCCCCTGTGTTAAGGCGGACAGTGCTTGAAGCTGACCCATCACCTCCAACTAATGTCGATGTCAAGAAAATATGGATCTATACATCCATTTCCCCATACACTTTCATGGCGTAGTGCTTAATTAACTAAACACAGGGAGAATTTTACCTTCACCTTACATAAATCCCAAAATAAATGTTTCGAAAGAAAAATTTCCTTACCGATAAAGTCCCTGGGACGGTGATGGTAGTGTGGCCACAGTCTGAAGTCTTGCACATGTACAGCCACATGTAGTAGCAACAGTAGCCGGATTAATCCTGGTTGCATCCCTGGTTAAGTTGATGGACACAGGATACAGCTTTCGTAGTCCTATCCACTAACGCTTACGAAGTCGTCTAAGCACAAGAAGTATTCGTTTTGGTGTACACCACAGAATGGCTCACTTGGAGCTCCAGTAACTTCTGTAGGGGAGGGGGACGTTACCCTTACAACATAACCGTTAGAAATACTTGCACAGATCTGTACAAGTAGGGGTGTCCATTTCAGACAATCAAGTTTATAAATAATTTTGACGTTGTTAGTACAGTTTCTGTTTCATAATTCAACGCAATTAAAAATAATACTGGGAGCCTAGATAGCTCACAACGATGAACTACGGGTTGGACGGCGGGGTTCGATTCCCTGAAGGGACAATTTTTTTTTTCACAGCGTCAAAACTGGCTCTGGGCCTACATCTAGCCTCCTATCCAGTGGGTCCCTGGAGCTCTTTCCCTTGGGGTAATGCGGTCGGGGTGTGAAACATGGCCACTCATCTCCATCTAATGCCAAGATTAAGAATGATGGAGCTATATCTCCACTCCCCCATACGTCCTCCTGGCGTAGTTATTAGCTACTTAAGCACGAAGACAATTTTACTTTTTACATAACAAGAAATAGCCGGAGTAGCTCAGTCGGTATAGCGACTGGCTACGGGCTGGACGACCGAGGGGTCGGAGTTCGAGCCCCGGTAGGGCTAAGAATTTTCACGTCTCCAATCGTCCAGACCAGCTCTGTGGTCCACCCAACCTCCTATACAATGGTTATTGGAGGTAAAGCGGTCGGGGTGTGAATCTTACCACTCACCTCCAACTAGTTCCAAGGTCAAGAAAATGTGGATTATACATCCACTTCCCGATATGCCTTCATGGCGTAGTGCTTAACCCTTTACCATAACAAGAAATACTTCCATGGAACAACGCAGCTGTAGGAGAACACAGCGTCACAGCCAATGAAACCGGAATCCTTTGGCATGCTTTGCTTACATAGCAACAAGAAGATGAGGCAACAAAAATAAGTTGGTATCAGTACCTGCTGTGTGCATTCAAGTCTCTTGTAGTAGTTCAGTGTATTTTAGATGTGAATTACAAAATTCCTGTTAACTTGGCGAACACTTCTAATGATGCAGAATTTGATTCTATCACAGCGATGGGTGCGATGGGTATAAAGTGTTCTGTTTTCTGGGAGATAACATCATGCCTGCTACCTGCTTCATGCTGGTTTCTTGCTCGACTTATTCTTCGACCTTGAAGATAGAAGAGACATGTTCCTCCGAAAGGTCGGTTGGCAGGAATACACGGCGTTATATGCAAGAAAATAAAATTCTTCACTCCTCAAAATATCAGAATAGCCAGACATATAGGAAAGAAGTGAACATTTCTTCGTGAATCTCGCAATGCTGCAACCTGTATGTGGTACTTATAAATAAAAATGGACGGAGGGTCTCCAAATTTTTTGTGAGTGGTATATGAAAAACATTTGCTTGTGTGACTGTAACCCCTCAATTTTTATTTATTTCGTGATGAAATTAACATGACCTCTCATGTGTTTATGACGCTTAATTGATTTCGTAAGTAATTCAGTGGCTCTAGTCCGCAAGCGAACTATACCGACCGAGCGACCGCGGCTTGTCGGTAAATTTAGTGCCAACTTTAGCGGATAGAGGATGTCACGTGGTCAGCGCAACGGATACCCACGGCCTTTAATTTCGGTTTTTTAGACCGGAACCGCTACCTTTCCATTCAAGTAGCTCCTCAATTATCCTCACGAAACTGAGTGGACCCCATTCCAGGCCCACTACTTCTCAGAAAATCTGGTAGCGCTGGGAATCGAACACGGGATCTCTGGATCTGTAACCACTTTCATGCAGTTGATAATTAAAATTAACGAATCTCAAGATACAAGACTTCACGGTTAGGTGGGTACGTTCAAATCCTGGCCGGAAGTCCACTCTTTAGATCGAGGCTTTTTGCGGTTTTCAACAACCCCTCTAGACAAACTCCAGGATAGTTTATCTTGACTTCGGACACGACTGCTTTCGTGTACATGTTGTCCAATTCATCAACTACTAAACATCCTGCCGTTCTACAACGTATAGCCTGAGCTACTGACAGCGTCCGTAAATAAATAATGAATAAAACGAAACCAAGGTAGACGTAAAAGTTACTTGTATATTTAGGAGAATGTTCCGCTATTCAAGGAGACGCTTCAAAACTCCAGATTTTACAGCGTCAGGTGTTAAGTTTAGTCGAGAATTATGAACAGGAAATGATACAGAAGCTATCGTGGCCCATTTTAAAGTTCTAAAGTTCGGCTTGGCCGCGCCATAGCTCAAGTGGTTAGTCCCTGGCTTCTCACCGCGGAGGCCCGGTTTCGATCCCGGTTCTGGTCAAGTGGGATTTGTGGTGGACAAAGTGGCGCTGGGGCAGGGTTTCTGCGAGTACTTCGGTTTCCCTCGCCAATCTTCATTACACCAATTGCTCCACAATCACCCTTACCTATCATCTGGGGCTGGTACAATAGGCCAGAAGTGGCCACAGTACAAGGAACTTAGTCCCGCCCCACTAGCAGTAAAAATAAAGTTCGGCTTTTGTCTTGGCCAGTGAAGAGCATCACGGATAATCTCAGGCAAACCACCAGATTTCTGGGCATAGGTTTTAATCCGAGATCCCTCGAACATGAAGCATCACCGCTAACCGGTTGAAACCATCGGTCAGGGTATGAGGTTGGCAGGAGATGGTCTCCACCCTGTAAGGAAGTAAGTCCCGAAGCAGAGGAACGCCCGCTGTTGAAGCCGCTACCAAGCAACGTGACTGAGGACACTAGTCGGTGTGTGATAGTTATATGTGAAGTGTAGTTACGAGCTGTGTAAATGGGCAATAAATCAAATTTATCATTCCAAAACCTTTCTATAGTCGCTCAAACATGTGATAAAATATAGATAGATAGATAAACAGATAGATAGATAGATAGATATATAGATAGATAGATAGATTGATAGATAGATAGATAGATAGAGCGAGAGGAGGAGGGAGGAAGGAAGGACATGAAATAGGTACATTTCGTTCACAACACCCTGTGGCGACTAATTTATTAACCACAATGCCTCTTTCTCTTTACTTAAATTCTATGGCACAGAGTAATTCTTTGAATGTTTGAATTTACTCAGCTGGTGATGAAATCCGTCTTTATAGAGCTTGAAGGTTCCCTGTTATCATATTCCTTCCACTGGACCCTAATCTGTTCATGATGCATGTAAAGCATAGTGTAAGTAAATATATAAATTTTTGCTATGCCTATGAAACATGTAATGTAGTCCTTGCGGCATTTGAAGGTAAAAATTTACGCGTTGACGACTGCTGCACTGCAAGAAGGTGAGTAATCTGCTTCACGCTCCTACTGCTGTATCTGAAAGGAAATATTTGTCTATATCCACTGGATAAGAGGCTAGGTGGACCACAGAGACGGTCTGAACATGAAGAAGGCTAAACTGTCCCTTCTAGTGGTATAATCTTGGGCTTCCAGATCTTAGCCAGAGACTTTACTGATTTCGGGTTCTTATTGATTCATCTGTCAAGTCCATTGTGTACGGTTCTGAGCCAGTTCTATCTATGATTCATCTTCATTTCATCATTTCGGGGCTACAAGAACACACTCAGCATATTGCCACAGGCGAATTCACGGAAACAGGTGACGATTTTAAATATACGTACGGTAGGCATAGTGAAGACTACTGGCAGATGGATTTTGTTTTGAAGCTTGTATATTTAAGCTGTATTTCCGAACCCCTCACTCAGGGTCTTCCTTGAAGAGTTTTACGGTTATTCAGCTGAACAGTACAGTCATCTGAGTTTGAATTCCAAGTCTAACATATTTGTTCAGTTGATAAGAAGTTTCGTGCGATGAGTCATCAAATTCCTCACAAAGGTCCACTACTGAGTACTATCGTTAAGGGAGTCATCCCCTTCTCTTTGTTATGGGGATGTCGTACTTCACGTCCCACTCTTTTCGGAACAGCATAAACCAGGGCTGCACAAATTCCTAGCACCAGGTCGATATGAATTCTACAATTTTCTCGCAGTCGCCTAATATTTACTTTCTGTTACTACAAGTGCATGACACCACGAACACGACGACGTACGTCACTTATTTCTTTTTTATTTTCGTTTATCACATTTATACCTTTATCTTCTCTCCTCCTTTCTACCTTATTTTTTTCCTGGCCCTTTATTCGTAAAAAAGTAAATAAAGTTGTCCCTGTGCTTAACTAATGAAACACTACACCATGAAGGTGCTTGGGAGTATGGATGTATAGATCCACATTTTCTTGACCGCGCCACTAGCTGGAACTGAGTGATCAGCTTCACGCCCAGGCCGCTTTACCTCCGCGGGAAAAGCCCCCCTTAACCATTATATAGGAGGTTGGGTGGACCCGAGAGCCAGTCTGGAGGACATGAAGAAGAGAAAATTGTTGACACTACCGGGACTCGAACTCCAACCCCTCGGTCGTCCAGCCCGTAACCAGTCGCCATACCGACTGCGCTATCCTGGCTCCTGACTCTCTATTCGTTTTCTCATTATTTATCTTGAAGAATGCCGTCTTCTGTGATGTGGCGCCGTGTAGATCTTGTGTGAACCGACGTTTCGGAGGAATGTATCGCCTCCATCTTCAGGGTAGAAAATTCTGCGAGTAAGGAACCAGCGTGAGCAGGTGGCAAACAGTCTGAACATCCAAGAGAACGGAATTCTTCATAGTCACCGCTGTGATAACCTCAAATCTCACATTATTTATCTCTTTTTTTTTTCTCGCTCTCTTTCATGCTGTCTTTTCATTTCTTTACCCGTTTCTTACTTTTATTCCCTTTCCTTCTTCTTCCGCATTCTTTTGGCGCCACGTTCATGTGTACATCCTTTGGCTGTCCCTCTCCCAGTAACCTGACACTGGCAGAAGAATATTTGCGTTTTCCGGGAGCGTTAGGTTTTTCCCGGGAGTAAAAAAAAATCTATAGGTAGACCTGTGTAGAAGTTTCAGTAGTCATTTTTTTTAAAACGATCTAATTCCCCATTCGAAGTATTCGTATTTTATTCTAGTCTCTAGTTCTTATAAGTGACTTCCAGATTTAAGTAAGTCTATAAAAGTCTCCAGCTACTCCAGTTTAATGTACTAAACAGGAATTTAAAGAAATATCTTGATCTTTATAAAATATTTTATTTCCCCCTGTACAAATCTCATGAATGAATGTATAAGGGATGGGCCTTCTCGGCCCTTGCACCGCGACCTACAGTGGTCTATTGTGCTTGTACAACTCTCTTCGTACTTTATTTAGCTGCATAACTCGAAGTAAGTATTGTACAATTCCACCTCTTAGTAACAACGATCCTGCCTACCAGCCACCATATCGAAACGAGCTTCAGGCTACAACACATGATAACAAGAAACGCCACTGGTTGACAAGATTCTTTCAGCTATTCTTATCGATGAATTTTAACATAACATGAATTTTATCTAGCAGCCGGGATAGTGCAGTCAGTATGGCGACTGGCTACGGGCTGGATGACTAAGAAGTCACAGTTCGAGTCCCGTTATGGTCAAGAATTTTCTCTTCTCCACATGGTCCACACCGGATCTGGGGCCCACACAGCCTCCTATCCAATGGTTAACGGGGGTTCTTATCCTGTGGCTAAAGTGACCGGGGCGTGAAACTGACCATTCACCTCCAAATAGCGCCTAGGTCAAGAAAATGTGGATCTATACATCCACTTCCACATACGCCTTCATGGCGTAGTGCTTAATTAGTTAAGCACGGGGACAACTGCACCTCAATTTATAAAATGTTATTGCTTTGATAGTGTAACGTGTACAGCTAGGCAACGGCGGGGTAGAATACTTTCATCGTGTCCCTGCGAGTCGTAGGAGGCGACGAAGAAGGAAGTCTCTAATCTGAGACACTAAAATATGGTCGCGAGTCCCAAGGTACCGAGACCCGAGATGACTGCGCTGCTGAGGGCCAGCAGAAATTGTAAACAACAAACCTGTACTCTCGTCAGAGAGAGCGCCCAAAATCAACAAACCTGAAACTGACAGTAATAAAAATCTCGTCGTAGGACCCAGAAGGTACTTTATTTCAAGAGAGACTGGTCGACTGACCGTCGGTCGTAATATAAGACTCAGACTCAGGACCAAAGACTGGCAAGCAGTACACAGAGAGCAGTACAGAGCAAACTGAGCAGATGAGAGAGCTGCTTGCAGTTTGAGAGAACTCAGCAGGCAGACGCCGAAGTTTTTCTTTTTATATGATGTAGTTACAGCAACCTTTAGAGTGTTATCATTGTGCGTAGTTACAGTAAGATTGTGTGCTATACTTAACTGTAGTTCCGACTGGTGAATATCCAATTAATCGACTCTAATACATGTGACAGTATTTTAAAAAATTTTAATTATATATATATATGTTGTAAAATTCGTCTACTATTTGCTCTCACTCTAAATATAGTAATCTTACGAGAGAAATA